>NW_024091680.1:0-21875 GCF_014356525.2 Nilaparvata lugens
GAGTATTGAAACATCCCAAGTGCTGAATTGTAATCTATTTCCGTATATTCATTCATTCATTTATTATTAAAGATTACAATTAATATTTATCATTCATTATTATTAAAGATTACAATTATATTTTATTCATTCATTTATTATTAAAGATTACAATTAATATTGATGACAAGATGACAAATAGTTAATATACTAGATAGAAAATACTGGAAGGACATGAGGAATGGAGCTTAATCAATTTAGCCTTTATTATCAGAGAGTGGAGATTGATAATTTGAATTCATTTCATTGGCTGGAGAATGGTGATCAACCATCAACCTCAACCTCACAAAATACTGATAATAATGTTCCCATTTTCTAGAATTCAATATTATTTCCCCAAATTTTTTCTTACTCTTAGTCAAAGATCTATAAAATTCTTGTAATTGATTATGAAACATCAGAATAAAGCAACATTATTTTTCTGCTTTTTCCATCGATTCTATGAATATAACGGTATCTTAGTCAAAGATCTATAAAAATCTTGTAATTGATTATGAAACATCATAATAAATCATATTATTTTTCCGCTTTTTCCATCGATTCTATGAATAACGGTACCTCATACATATTTCAGATTAGCTCTCAAATAATAATTATTGAGTATTGATGACATATATGGCCAATAGCTTGTCCATGCAAAAGGGTAGATGGCACCTTTGGTAGCTCAAGGGATTTTAGATGAAAAGAAAAAAGGTTGTCAACACCAAAGTAGTTGAATGAGCAATTTTAATGCTCAAAAGACTATATTGAAAAAGGTAAATAAGTTACAAATTATTTTTCCACCACCTACTGTCTAAAGTACTTACTTTACTCTCTGAAACCTATACTAAAGTGTCACTTTTTCGCTCTCGGTAGTATAAAAACAGAAAAACTCCTAGGGAGTAAAAGGGACACATTTTACAACATGGGGAGCATCTCTATTTTGAAACTTACATTGTAATAGGTTAGAAGGTCTAAGCTCAGATGAGAAAGCATAATAGAGGTGTCTGTCATTGAGTCAACTGAATTCAATACCACAACCAGAAATTTGATCAACTCATGAAATATATGTTTGTATGATATTATATTCTTAATATTTGTAGAAGATAAAAATTTATGCAATTTTAAAAATATTTTATTCAAGTCAAAATACCAGCCAACAATATTTTTGATCTGCAATTCAAATCTTGAACCGCGTGATCTGGAGTCAAGCCATTTTGGTAGACGCCCATCTGATATAATGTTACAACTTTTGCGAGAGATAGCGCAATCGGCAGTGCAATCAGACGACCGGCTTTAGGTTTAGATTTTAGGTTATGTTGTTAGGAAACATTGTCACCATACGTAAGTTATTAAATGATATATTGCAGTTTTCTATAAAAAATGTAGATGGAGTGTAAAAAATGTTGTGTACATCACGAGGGAAAAAATACGTGTTCTCCCTCGGAAAATGATGCCCTCGGCTTCGCCTCGGGCTTCAAACTTTTTCCCACAGGGAGAAAAAGTCGTACTTTTCACTCTAGATATACAAATAACTATTAATGCTCAAAACACTATATTGGAAAAGGTAAATAGGTTACAAATAATATTTGTAATGAGTTCTTTTAATGCTTGCAGTTCAATTAAAAATTCATGTGTAATCGCAGTAATCATAAAATTTACTTGTTTGAGTCACTTTATAGATAAAACAACACTTTAATGACAAAACTGATAGAAGGAAGAACGAAGCCCTAGAGTTGAGACGGAATTTCGCATATTGCTGAAACGAGTGTGAAAATTATGTTGAAGAAAGAAGAATATTATGGAATATGGAACAATCACCCAATCAGGACACGTTGTATACATATAATACAGGAAGAGGCATCTCACTCCACCCAGATCTCAATCCATCTAGATCTCATTCCACCCAGATCTCAATCCATCCAGATTCCTCCCCACCCAGTTCAAGCTATCGTATGTGTTTCTGGTGATCCGAGGGATAGAGAGTTTTCGGAAGGGTGAATGCAATTTTCTAACGTCATTTCTCATGGACCTCTCACTCTCTCTCTCTCTCTCTCTCTCTCTCTCTCTCTGTAAGATGTGAAGTTGTCAATGTCTTGCTTGGGCCGGCATTTAATTGAAGCTGGAATCCAATAGAGTATGCCCCATGTATCTTAGTCTGTCGACCGGGGCATTCAAACAGCTGCCTCCGGCCAAACATGATGGACGGTCCGGTTCCCCTTTTAAGGGCTTCTCCTCTTCCTCTACCTCCTCCTACTCCTCCCTCCTCTCCTCACCCTCTCCACTCCTCAAACTCCTACTCATCCTCCTCCTCCTCGAAAACACCCCTCTCCTTCCATAATCAATTGACTCCTCAGCTCATTCCATCACCGGTCTGCCCTGGTCTATTAATTCAAACAGAATTAATCGATTAATCTTTCTTTGCGATGTTCTACTCAATTATCGACGCCCGTGCATTATCGTTCGTCTTCATCACGTCTTCTGTCTCACTCTGCCGTGCTGTTATTGATAACTAGACAGGGTGTTCTTTCTCACTCTCTTGTACTGTTATTGAACACTGGACAGGGTTTTCTTTCTCACTCTCTCATACTGTTATTAGACAGGATTTAGTTATTATTATTGAACTGTTATATCAGACAGGATGTACTTTCTCACTTTCTCATAATGTTATTGAACACTGGACAGGGCTTTCTTTCTCACTCACTTGTACTGTTAATGAACACTAGACAGAGTGTTTTTTCTCACTCTCTCTTACTGTTATTGAAAACTGGGCAGAATGTTCTTTGTTCTCTGATACCTACAGAGGGTTTTCTTTCTCACTCTCTGATAATGTTATTGAACATTGGACAGGATGTACTTTCTCACTCTCTTGTACCGTTATTGAACACTGGACAGGGTTCTCTTTCTCACTCTCTTGTACCATTATTGAACACTAGACAGGATGTTTTTTCTCACTCTCTTCCAATGTTATTGAAAACTATACAGTTTTCTTATTCACTCTATTGTACTGTTATTGAACACTAGACAGGGGTTTCTTTCTCACTCTCTTGTTTTGTCATTGAACACTAGACAGGATGTTTTTTCTCACTCTCTTCCAATGTTATTGAAAACTATACAGTTTTCTTATTCACTCTCTTGTACTGTTATTGAACATTGGACAGGATGTACTTTCTCACTCTCTTGTACTGTTATTGAAGACTATACGGAGTGTTCTTTCTCACTTCACCGTACTGTTATTGAAAATCAGACAGGGTTTTCTTTCTCACGCTCTTGTACTGTCATTGAACATTGGACAGGATGTACTTTCTCACTCTCTTGTACTGTTATTGGAGACTATACAGAGTGTTCTTTCTCTCTCCACCGTACTGTTATTGAACACTAGACAGGGTTTTCCTTCTCACTCTCTTGTACTATTATTGAAAATTAGAGAGGGTGTTTTAAATCAACGATTTCCCAATTGGTATTGTTTTCCTCATCAACGAATATAATTTAGTTGGAATGCGGAGAGGTATACAGGGTGATTCTTGATTATGGTAAAATAATTTAATACGTGATAGTAGAGGTAAAAATAAGAAAAAAATTTTTTATAAACATATTTATCTATTGAAGCTTTATTAGCGAACTATACAGGGTGAAAGATTTCGCCCAGAATTCAGTTCCTCTGGTGAAATAAACCGATGCTGAATTGTTTGGGGACTAGTTTTTGGGAAACTTATGCTAGATTCATATAGAAAAATATCTGAAAGATTGCATAAAACTAGTCTGAGTAGTTTTTGAGAAAAAAGATGAAATTAATATGCAAAATATCTACATAGAAAAACACAGACTTCTACGTTTGATGCCCAATAATTTTCTTTAATGACCAGTAAACAAATAAATTTTCGCAATAAAAATAGTAGAGAATCTAATTTTCAAAAGAAATATGTGAGCTGTGTGAACTAAATTTAAATAGAATGTATTCTTATGTAGTACATTACACCACGAAAATTTGCTGTTTCATGAGGAGAGAACTGATAACTCATAGGTTGTAGCTGATTGCAAAAAATACCTGTATAGCTCGCTAATGGAGCGTTCATGGATATATGTTTATGGGAACTTTTTTCTTATTTTTACCTCTACTATCACGTATTAAATTATTCCACCATAGTTAAGAATCACCCTGTATAAATTGCAATCATAAAATAGGTCAGTATCAAACGTTTCATATTATAATAATCGAAAATCTGGTGTGGCGCACTCACAAAACTTTCCTTATCGTTATGAAAATTGATCACATGACACTAGTGTTCTCGCGCATCTCAAGTCTACTATTCAAAGATGTGAGACAGCTGGTGATAGCACAATAACACTGGAAACACACGAGGTCTGCTATCTCTTCGTAGTGAATGATTAAATAGAACAAACATTTTGCAATTTAATAATCACATTTTCTCGAATTTCCAGCTTATTTTGAATTTTAGGTGAAAATGTTACTGAACATTAATTGTAGAGATTTTCATGCTCAATCGTTTCCCCTTAAAATTATTTGTTCAAATTGTATCTGAAGCCTGATAATTGAGAATCTAAAATCAAACTTTGCATAGATGTTTTAAGCTTTATTAGTGTTTTTTAAAGTTATCTTTTTTGTCAATATTAAAATATAATCAATATCTCTTCGAAAATGATATATCAAACTCATCTTGAGTTCATAATATGTTTCCAATCGGTAGAATAAGTGATAAGTTCCAAATGTCTAATGCTATAAGATGGGACTTGAAAGTTTGTTTGAAATCTTAATGGCGGATCTGTACCATGTGACCGAGCTAATCAATCAGAAGCGTGACAGTCAATGGCCATACTGTGGGTAATATAGTTACTGTAATTCCACACCATCTTCAGGTTTTTAACAACTTATTTCGATCAGTTCGAGTACGAGCTGTTGAAAATATCTGAAGAGTTCACAGTCAGTTACTTGCCTAATTGTGAGCACAATGACTAACAATGCAGGTGTGCAATCGATACGGAAACTGTTAGAAATTCCAGTGTGCAATGGAAATATATGAACCAGTAAACGCTTATTGATGACCAGAGCCGGTGTATGTATGGTGCACTGCATGGTTGCCATGGCAACCGGCTGGCTTCTAGCTGCAAGTACACGTACACAATATAACCTTCAGACGAGATTTTCTCCAGAAACAGAGCACGAAACTGTTTTAAAGCCATACGCCATGAAATTTCGTTATTATTGAGACGGGAAGGCGGCCTGATCTGGGTTGTTACGGCTGGAGATATTGAGAGACATGGCGAGAGAGAGATGGAGAGACATGGCAAGTATATTGGAGAGAGAGAAGTTGAGTGGATGGAGCTTGTGTGTTAGAGAGAGATGTAGTGTCACTATATCTAGAAGAAAGAGATGATGATCAGATGGAGCTCGTATGTGGGAGAGAGAGATGAGGGACATGGTAAATATGTTAAAGAGGGAGATAAAGAGCAGATGGAGCTTGTGTGTGGGAGAGAGATGAAGAGATTTGGAAAGTATGTTTAAGAGAGGGGTGGAGATATATATAGCGAATATATTGGAGAAAGATGGGGAGAAACTTGAAGAATATCTAGAAGAGAAAGATGGTGAGCAGATGAAGCTCGTGTGTGGGAGAGATATGGAGAGATTTGGAAAGTATGTTCAAGAGAGAGATGGTGAGCGGATGAAGCTCGTGGTGGGAGAGGAATGGAGCGACATAGCAAGTATGTTGGAGAGAGATGGTGAGACACTACTTGAAGAATATCTTCAAGAGAAAAAAGATGATCAGATGAAGCTCGTGTGTGACAGAGAGATGAAGAGATATATAGCGAATTTATTGGAGAGAGATGGAGAAACATTTGGAGAATATCTTGAAGAGAGATATGATTGGATGGATCTTGTGTGTGAGAGAGATGGAGAGACAAAACAGGTATGTTGGATAGAGAGAGAGATGGTGAGACACTTGAAGAATATATTGAAGACAGAGATGGTGATCAGATGGAGCTCGTGTGTGGGAGAAAGATGGAAAGATACATAGCGAGTATATTGAAGTGGGCTCCATCTTTCAGTTTATATTATGGTGGCCACGCAAATTACATTGTTTTGCGCCGCCCACCTTGGCTGGCCACATCCTTGGATCCCCAGTATAATAAAGTTTCAGAGAGGAAGGCCTGCCATTGAACATGATGCTCATAAACGACGTAAACTGTTAGGGGCACTGATGAGGAGATAATGTTTAATAGAACAGTATTATATTCTAATCTTTCCCGGAGAAAAGTCGCAGCTTATGATACAAAATTTTGCAGTTCCACGTTTTTACTTTCCTTGCCCTATTACCATAGGTAGGGAAGTATTGATTTCCGAAAAAATTAAGGTACCTCAATTTCTAAATTCTATACGTTTCAAGGTCCCTGAGTCCTGAAAGTGGGTTTTTGGGTATTGGTCTGTTGTGTGTGTGTGGTGTGGTGTGTGTGTGTGTGGTGTGTGTGTGTGTGTGTGTGTGTGTGTGTGGTGTGTGTGTGTGTGTGGGATGTGTGTGGTGTGTGTGTGTGTGTGTGTGGTGTGTGTGTGGTGTGTTGTGTGTGGTGTGTGTGTGGTGTGCGTGCGTGTGTGTGTGTGTGTGTGTGTGGTGTGTGTGTGTGTGTGTGTGTGTGTGGTGTGTGTGTGTGGTGTGTGTGTGTGGTGTGTGTGTGTGTGTGTGTGTTGGAACAAGGTATAATACGGGGAGACAATCAAGTATACACAGCACATAAGGGAGGTGTGTACACTAAGGGGAGACCCCGTAGTGTCACTGCTCAATTTTAGTAAAAATCACTTTCATACTTAAAACCATGTAAAAACGTAATAAAAAAAAAAATCTCCCCATTTTGTTAGTACTCCACCTAATTGGGATACACTCCAGTTTCCAAATTTCCACCACGTTGTGCTACGATCGCTAATACACACTTACACAAAACTCATTTACGGATTGAGCATACAATGCGGGGTACTTGCTATCCCTGCATATCTCCATTGTCTCCTTCACTGTTCGAAGTAAATGGTTGCTATGGGGCTTGCCGTGAATTTATGAATCAGCAACTTATCTCCTTTTTCGTTCAGACTCATTGAGTCACAGCGAATTCATAGTTTATTTTTCTGTTCATTCACTTGAGACATGAGAAGGGAGCGAGGGAAACATGCTGCCAGAATGTATTGTGGTACTGATTTTTTAGTTATTTGGTACAAATAGTCTGAAAATGATTCTTCACAAAAAATACCCTCTGCAACCTTACAGTGTTAAAATACCTGTTTTTTTCTCCATATAACTCAAAAACCTTTCATAGTGAAAAAATCCAGAACTGTTTCCAAGAGAATAAAATCCTCTACAATTCAACGCCAAATTAGGTTCATCACATCAATGGTGACTGGTAACACAATTTCCGAGAATTTCCGCATTGAATTTGGGTTATTGCTAGAATGATGCGAATGGGAGGCTTGTTAAGATTCAAGAATAGCACGTCAGTAAGTTTATATTCTTGAAAGCTTCACTGAGAATTCACTTACTGTTTTAGAGAAGCGGATGCCTCAAACTTTGCTAACCTAACATTGTATCTCAAGATCAGGATAGCCTATGATAAAATGAAATTGTCTCTTAGTTTCTCTCCATATTGACATTTTCTTTGTGTCTGTCAATCCTTGCAAAACTCTCTTGAACCTTGGATTGAATATTTACTGTGTACGGCATGCTCCTTTTGTGAAAAGACGTTGTTCCGGAGAAAAGATTTTAGTCATACCCTGCTCAAAAAAAAAAATAGTAGTCAAAAACACCTTTTCCAATTTTATTGAGAAAGTAAAAAGTTAATTTGAGAAGTATCAATTGTATTTGAGAATAGTCACTTGTAATTGAGAGAATGTCAGATGTAGCCTAAATGAGAATAGTCAATTGTATTTAGGAAGTCATCACACATGTAATTGAGAGTAGTGAATTGTATTTGAGAAACGTCAAATGTAAATGAGAAGATATCATATCATGAGCAGACATTTGAAAATGAGAAAATTTTCCAATTGACATGTCGTGAATCTTCTGTAGCCTACAGTACAGGTTTGATTTGAGCAGGAAAAGATACTGTACTACGTACACAGTATTCCATAGGCTTTGTATGTGTGAAATTATTATTTTCAATTGTGAAATTGAGGAGCTGGGTAGAAAACGACCCGAGGCCACTCGTGTCGTTTTCCCGCAACACGCTCATTCTATCCGCCATTAAATCTGAACAGATTGGTACATATAAATGTGTTGTATCTTGAAAAATGATTGAGTTGTGAAAATTTTTGTTGTGTGGCAAACCTGAATTATTCAGCTGACAAGCTGTGAGCCAGCAGCCAGTGAAATCCTTATTTTGTTTTCTTACAAAAGAAGAAGCTGATTGATTGATGATTGATTGAGTACTTTGTAGATTACTTGTACTTATGTAGATTACAGTATATACTGGCTTATACACTCATTACAATAGCTTACAATACAGCAAAATTATAGATGAATTTACATAATATAGACTAAGAAAAATAATATTGAACTGTATATGATATGGAAAAAGCAATTTGGAATAACTATACAAGATTATTGTAATGCATCTACATAAATTGACGGAGCTTTGGACATATCAATGTCCATTCTTCGGAAAGAATATTAAAAAATATCCTCCCAACTAACTCTCTACCAAATGAATGGTATAAGAAGATCATTAATACATCCAAGGGAACCAATTATCCTCTAGATGTGAAAATAATGAAGAAGACGCTCCTGAAGAAGAATCCGATGCTGAAAAGCATTGGTGGTATGAATTTCCCGAAAATCAGAACAGTACCATGTAACATTCCAGAGTCTTGATTATGGGATGAAAACGTGTTCAAGAAGAAAATATCATCTTCAATTGTTCACTTCTAAATGACATTTTACTTTCTTGCCCTACTACCATAGGTAAGGAAAGTATTGCTTTCCAAAAAAAATTGAGGTACCCCAATTTCAAGTTTTCTATACGTTTCAAGGTCCCTGAGTCCAAAAACATGATTTTTGGGTATTGGTCTGTGTGTGTGTATGTGTGTATGGTGGTGTGTGTGTATGTCTGTTGGAACAAGGTATAATACGGGGAGACAATCAAGTATACACAGCACATAAGGGAGGTGTGTACACTAAGGGGAGACCCCGTAGTGTCACTGCTCAATTTTAGTAAAAATCACTTTCATACTTAAAACCATGTAAAAACGTAATAAAAAAAAAAATCTCCCCATTTTGTTAGTACTCCACCTAATTGGGATACACTCCAGTTTCCAAATTTCCACCACGTTGTGCTACGATCGCTAATACACACTTACACAAAACTCATTTACGGATTGAGCATACAATGCGGGGTACTTGCATATCCCTGCATATCTCCATGTCTCCTTCACTGTTCGAAGTAACTGGTTTGCTATGGGGCTTGCCGTGAATTTATGAATCAGCAACTTATCTCCTTTTTCGTTCAGACTCATGAGTCACACAGCGAATTCATAGTTTATTTTCTGTCATTCACTTGAGACATGAGAAGGGAGCGAGGAAACATGCTGCCAGAATGTATTGTGGTACTGATTTTTAGTTATTTGGTACAAATAGTCTGAAAATGATTCTTCACAAAAAATACCCTCTGCTAACCTTACAGTGTTAAAAATACCTGTTTTTTTCTCCATATAACTCAAAAACCTTTCATAGTGAAAAAATCCAGAACTGTTCCAAGAGAATAAAATCCTCTACAATTCAACGCCAAATTAGGTTCATCACAATCAATGGTGACTTGGTAACACAATTTCCCGAGAATTTTCCGCATTGAATTTGGGTTATTGCTAGAATGATGCGAATGGGAGGCTTGTTAAGATTCAAGAAAGCACGTCAGTAAGTTTATATTCTTGAACAGGCTTCACTGAGAATTCACTTACTGTTTTAGAGAAGCGGATGCCTCAAACTTTGCTAACCTAACATTGTATCTCAAGATCAGGATAGCCTATGATAAAATGAAATTTTCTCTTAGTTCTCTCCATATTGACATTTTCTTTTGTGTCTGTCAATCCTTGCAAAAACTCTCTTGTAAACCTTGGATTGAATATTTTACTTGTGTACGGCATGCTCACTTTTGTGAAAAGACGTTGTTCCGGAGAAAAGATTTAGTAATCATACCTGCTCAAAAAAAAAAAAAATGTAGTCAAAACACCTTTTCCAATTTTATTTGAGAAAGTAAAAAGTTAATTTGAGAAGTATCAATTGTATTTGAGAATAGTCACTTGTAATTGAGAGAATGTCAGATGTAGCCTAAATGAGAATAGTCAATTGTATTTAGGAAGTCATCACACATGTAATTGAGAGTAGTGAATTGTATTTGAGAAATCGTCAAATGTAAATGAGAAGATATCATATCATGAGCAGACATTTGAAAATGAGGAAAATTTCCAATTGACATGTCGTGACTCTTCTGTAGCCTACAGTACAGGTTTGATTTGAGCAGGAAAGGATACTGTACTACGTACACAGTATTCCATAGGCTTTGTATGTGTGAAATTATTATTTTCAATTGTGAAATTGAGGAGCTGGGTAGAAAACGCCCGAGGCCACTCGTGTCGTTTTCCCGCAACACGCTTCATTCTATCCGCCATTAAATTCTGAACAGATTGGTACATAAAAAAATGTTGTTGTATCTTGAAAATGATTGAGTTGTGAAAATTTTTTGTTTGTGTGGCAAACCTGAAATATTCAGCTGACAAGCTGTGAGCCAGCAGCCAGTGTGAAATCCTTATTTTGTTTTCTTACAAAAGAAGAAGCTGATTGATTGATGATTGATGAGTACTTTGTAGATTACTTGTACTTATGTAGATTACAGTATATACTGGCTTATACACTCATATACAATAGCTTACAATACAGCAAAATTATAGATGAATTTACATAATATAGACTAAGAAAAAAATAATTATGAACTGTATATGATATGGAAAAAGCAATTTGGAATAACTATACAAGATTATATTGTAATGCATCTACAAATAAATTGCGGAGCTTTGGACATATCAATGTCCATTCTTCGGAAAGAATATTAAAAAATATCCTCCCAACTAACTCTTACCAAATGAATGGTATAAGAAGATCATTAATACATCCAAGGGAACCAATTATCCTCTAGATGATGAAAATAATGAAGAAGACGCTCCTGAAGAAGAATCCGATGCTGAAAGCATTGGGTGTATGAATTTCCCGAAAATCAGAACAGTACCATGTAACATCCAGAGTCTTGATTATGGGATGAAAACGTGTTCAAGAAGAAAATATCATCTTCAATTGTTCACTTCTAAATGAAATTTTACTTGCCCTACTACCATAGGTAAGGAAAGTATTGCTTTCCAAAAAAAATTGAGGTACCCCAATTTCAAGTTTTCTATACGTTTCAAGGTCCCTGAGTCCAAAAACATGATTTTTGGGTATTGGTCTGTGTGTGTGTATGTGTGTATGTGTGTGTTGTGTATGTCTGTGAACACGATAACTCCATTCCTAATAACCGATCGACTTGAAATTTTAAACTTAAGGTCCCTATACCATGAGGACCCGACAATAAGAAATTCAATAAAATCAATTCAAGATGGCGGAAAAAATGGCGGATAATTACTAAAAACCATGTTTTTCACGTTTTTCTCGAAAATGGCTCTACGATTTTCTTCAAATTTATGTCATGGATAGCTATTTATAAGCCCTATCAACTAGCATAAGTCTCATTTCTGGGAAAATTTCAGGAGCTCCGTAATATTCTTGAGAAAAATGGCGGAAAATGACTTAAAAACCATGTTTTTCACGGTTTTCTCGAAAACGGCTCCAACGATTTTCTTCAAATTATACCATGGATAGCTATTTTTAATCCCTATCAACTGGCATAAGTTTTATTTCTGGGAAAATTTCAGGAGCTTCCGTAATATTTGAGAAAAATGGCGGATAATGACTAAAAATCCATGTTTTTCACCGTTTTCTCGAAAACTGCCTCTAACGATTACTTCAAATTCATACCATGGATAGATATTCATAAGCACTATCAACTGGCATGAGTCTCATTTCTGGGAAAATTCCATGAGCTCCGTAATATTCTTG
Source organism: Nilaparvata lugens (assembly GCF_014356525.2). NCBI lineage: Eukaryota > Metazoa > Arthropoda > Insecta > Hemiptera > Delphacidae > Nilaparvata > Nilaparvata lugens. The sequence continues at coordinate 12,156 of NW_024091680.1, forward strand.
AGAAAAATGGCGGATAATGACCAAAAAACCAGGTTTTTCATGGTTTTCTCGAAAACGGCTCTAACGATTTTCTTCAAATTCAAGCAATGGGTAGCTATTCATAAGTCCTATAAATGACATGAGTTTTTTCCTTGGAAAATTGCAGGAGCTCCGTAATATTCTTGAGAAAATTGCGGATAATTACTAAAAACCATGTTTTTCACGATTTTTCAAAATAACTTGACCGATTTTTTTCAAATTCATACTCTGTATAGTTATTTATCAGCTCATTAACTGGCATGAGTCTCCTTCCTGGGAAACTAATGGGGGTCCACCCCATCCTTGAGAAATGGACTTTGTAACCTCCTTCTCGTGCATGAGGTAGGTAGGTAGAGCAGTTCATAAAAGACCACATAGTCGAGATATTTCATCTGCAGAACAGCTGTTTTGACGACTTTAAAAAAATGACGACAAAAAAATCATTGAATTTCACAATTTACACAAAGGAAAAAGTACTCTGAAAACAATTATATACACATATACAAAAGTCTGATCGTAGTTTCGAATATGAGCAAGGAAAGTTGTGTGAGTTACCACACCAGATTTTTTTAGATCTTTATTACCTACTGTAATTATACCATACATGAGCAATATATTATCATTATCACTACTCTTGATTTCCCAGAAATGAGACTCATGCCATTGATAGTGCTTATGAATATCTATCCTGGTATGAATTTGAAGTAAATCGTTAGAGCAGTTTTCGAGAAAACGGTGTAAAACATGGATGTTTAGTCATTATCCGCCATTTTCTCAAGAATATTACGGAGCTCCTGAAATTTTCCCAGAAATAAACTTATGCCAGTGATGATAGGGATTAAAAATAGCTATCCATGGTATAAATTTGAAGAAAATCGTGGAGCCGTTTTCGAGAAACCCGTGAAAACATGGTTTTAAGTCATTTTCCGCCATTTTTATCAAGAATATACGGAGCTCCTGAAATTTTCCCAAATGAGACTTATGCTAGTTGATAGGGCTTATAAATAGCTATCCATGACATAAATTTGAAGAAAATCGTTAGAGCCATTTTCGAGAAAAACGTGACAAACATGGTTTTTTTAGTAATTATCCGCCATTTTTTCCGCCATCTTGAATTGAATTTTATTGAATTTTTTGTCGGGTCCTCATGGTATAGGGCTTAAGTTTAAAATTTCAAGTCGATCGGTTAATAGGAATGGAGTTATCGTGTTCACAGACATACACACACACACAATACACAATACACACACACAGACCAATACCAAAAATCATGTTTTTGGACTCAGGGGACCTGAAACGTATAGAAAACTTGAAATTGGGGTACCTTAATTTTTTTGGGAAAGCAATACTTTCTTACCTATGGTAGTAGGGCAGGAAAGTTGTGTGAGTGTACCACACCAGATTTTTTTAGATCTTATTACCTACTATTAATTATCCAAATCATGAGCAATATATTATCATATCACTACTCTTGATACGGGTTTTTTCATCATTTTATTGAACCTCTGAACATGTAACAACCAGGGTTATGGAAAAACGACCTGAGACCACACACACCTTATATAATTAATCAGTTAGCCTTGGATTACTGGTAATTATGAATAATAGCATTGAAAATAGTATAAAAAAACTCAATAAAGTTCAAATACTTGCAAGATATTGCATTCTGATGAAATAATGAAGATGTGTAATAAATTTTCAAACTCAATTTACACAAAATGATGTTTTTTTGACCAGGTCGTTTTTCCACCCAATCCTCAATTATTTCCCCTGTACTGTTCACGAATGATTAATGAGAATCATTTCTATGTATGTATTGGCAACACGACTTTTGTCTCCAAACATTGAATTATCAATTTGTTATTTATTTGTGGAATTGTTTTCAAGTGAATCGAAATATTCGAAGCTGAATGAATAAGAACAGTATCTAACAATACTTTTCACCGGACGATAGTGCTAGAGAGTCTCGTGCTAAAAGTTCGCCTGAGCTCGAAGAGAGGGAAGAAAAAGCGTGCTACAGACCCAAGTGTTTAAGCTTCCGGTAATGTGAACTCAGACTTTATTGAATCACTATTTGACCGTTTTGAAAAGCGGTTTAGTAAGGCTATGGATGAAAAACTCGCGCTGCTAGCTACAAAGGTGGATTTAATGGTCTAATTGAAAAAGTGAATAAACCTCTGTCGAGAATTAACAGTTAAGAAATCAAATTGTTGCTCAAAAAATTCAGAATAATCTCATAATCAGAAGATGGAAAATTTTGAAAATAGATCGAGAAGGAACATATAATTTTTCGCGGGCTGAAATATGAATGTGCAACAGTGGATTACGTGAGAACTGTCAAAGACTTTTGTGTGAGTCATTTGGGGGCACGAGCAGGTACCTGGGTTAATCGAGCACATGCATTGGGCAAGAAAATAGATAACGGGCCAATCATTGCGCATTTTCCGGACGATCAGGACATCCATTTCATCACGAGAAACAGTAGGAAGCTGAAGGGTACACAGTTTGTGATTCATAAAGACTTTGCTTTCGACACAAGAAACGCGACCGATCGAAGCGTTTCCGGGTGCTTGGCGAGTTGAAGAAACAAGTTCCGGGAGTGAGAGGAGAGTATCGGTTGAAGTGGATCGTTTAATCGTGAATAGTCGGGTTTTCACGCTGAATGAGGAGAATGGACTGGTCTCGGAGGGAGAGGATGGGCTGCAGAAGATCGGGAGCATGTTCGATGAGAGTGTGATGCGGGCCGTGAGCGGGAGCATGTGTGATGAGGAGGAGCGAGGCGGCGAGGACGAAGACCGCAACCGCTGAGATAACGCCGTCAGTCCGTGTGAGAAGGGACAGTTGAGTTATAGCGTACAATGTGGCTGATTAAGTGGTAAGATTGTTCAAGTATATAATTTTATTTGTAATTATGATGTTTTTGTACTATTGGAGACGTTTGTTGAAAGAGGAAAGCAATTGTATTTTGAAAACTGTTTTCCAGATTACAATTTATACTGGGAATTCGCAGTTGGAGAATCAAACTGAGGTAGAGCAAAGGGAGGAAAGTTAATAGAAATTAGTAAAGAATAGAGAGTTTTTGTAAGGTAATCGATGCGCTTGAGAGGAAAGTTATTCACATGAATGCGGACAACGGGAATGAATATATATAGTTCCAATTTACTGAGTGGTGGAGGAGACATGGAATGGGAGAGAGAATTCAATACATTATGGGAGTTTATGATAGTGCAAGAGCATAATAGAAATAATATGATTTTTATTGGAGATTTTAACGGTAGAATAAGAAATGGACAGGACATGTCGGAATTAACAGATGTAATAGAATTGGGAAATGCACTGAGTAATAAGCAAGAGTCAAAGGATGAGGTGATTAATATGAAAGGTAAGAAAAATATGGAGTTCTGTGAGGTTTTTTATTTCATCATTATGAATAGAAGGATAAGTGGAGATAGGTGGGGAGACTTTACTTTTATAGCAGAGGGCTTCCGTAATAGATCTATGTTGCATGGCTGTCGAATTATCGCAAATAGTTGGAAAATTTTCTATTGTGCCAAAATTTTTATCTGATCATTTCCCAATTGAAGCTACGCTAATCACGGTGATACTCTAGAAGAGAGAGCACAATTTTACCACTCTTACCGAAGTTGAAATGGAAGGAAGCGAGGAAGAATGAAATATATCTAAACTCACCAATGCTTGTAGAGAATAATGGTCTTCCCGAGAGTAGTGAAGAGACTTATGAAGTATTAAATAATCTTGTATATAGAGCTGCAAATTATGTGCCCCAACCTGATAGAAAGAGAGAAGGATGGAGAGAAAAGTGGTTCGACAAAGAGTGTGCGGTTATGAGAAAGCGAGTGTTCAGCCTATTGAATGTGTTTAGAAAAATCAAATTCGGAGCAGGTGAGAGAAATTATATGAAGGTAGTAAAGGAATACAACTGCTATGTAAGAGTAAAAGGCAAGCGTATTACAGCGATATAAAAGAACATTCAGAAGAGTCAAGGATTCCAGTGATTTTGGGCTCTGATAAAGAAATTCAAGTGTAGAGAGTTCAAGATTTCGGGAACTGTGAGTGCTGAGGATTGGGTTGAACACTTCAGACGAGTGTTTGGATCAGTTTGCGGGGTATTCACATATTATGCGGCGAGGAATGTTGAAGATCAAACTCTTGACAAAGACATAGATATGAATGAATGGAAAGTGCCTTCAAGACATTGCGCAACAATAAGGCTCCAGGTGATAACAGAGTTCCTGCTGAGTTTTACAAGAATGTGTCAAAAAATTACAAAGAGATTATTTTGACTTTTTCCAATGCCATCGTCAGAGGTGGACAGATACCAACAGGGTTTCCACGTTCAATTATATTTCCATTGCATAAAAAAGGTGATACTAATGAAGTGAATAATTATAGAGCCATATCTTTTATAAATGCTGTCGCTAAAGTATTTTCATTTATTTTACTGAGAAGGTTGCGGTTGTGAGAGGAAAGAGAAAAGATTATTAAAGAGAATCAGTGTGGCTTTCGAAGAGGTTATTCGGCTACTGATAATATTTTTGTTCTATTCAATATAGTAATGAAAACGTTGAATAGACCTACAAAGAAGTTGTACTGTTTCTTTTTGGGCTACGATAGTGTGGACAGAGAGACTTTATTTTTTAAACTGAGTGAATTGGGAGTGTCGACTAAATTTATTGCGATGTTGAGGAGTCTATATAGAAATACGAAGTCTCCTGTATGGCATGGCGTGGAGGGTAACTTAACAGAATACTTTGAAACCAGAATGGATTAAAACAGGGATGGCGTATTCTCCCCGGTGCTATTCACACTATTTTTGAATGATTTGAGTGATGTTATTGGTGGAGGTATATTATTTGGGCAGAGGCTGATAAATTCGCTGTTATATTCTGATGACGTGGTATTGTGTCTGAGAATCCTCGACATCTGCAGTCAATGATAAATAAGTTAAAGGGATATTGCATAAGGTGGAATCTCACAGTGAACATGGCTAAATCCAAGATTGTAAGTTTTCAGAAGAGGAGGACGATTGGAGAAAGAGAGAAGTGGTACTATGGAAATGAAGTTATTGAAACAGTGAATGAGTACAGATACCTGCAGTTGATTTTTCATCAAGACTTGCCCTAACCGCACATTTTAAATGTAAGATAAAACACTGCCAGATTGGGGATTAATAGTGTTGGCGAAGAATCATTTTGAATGATGAAGCACTCTTGTCAATGAAATGAGAATTGTTGATTCGAAGTAAAGCAGTTGTAACATATGCAGCACAGGTATTGGGATATGCGGAGAGAGAAAACTAGAAAAATTTCTGAGGTTGTTTGTCAAGAAAATCTTGGACTACCGTGTAATACGTGTCACGTTATTCTTTATATAAAATAACGATTAGCCTCCTGCTTGGCATCAGTCGGTAAAGCATGAGATTTGATATAATTAGGTCGTGGTTTTCTAATAGTATTCAGTCTTAAAAATCTTGATAGGCCTAGATATGGGCTTCTCCTATAACTCTTGTAATTCAATAATAATAAATATATATATAAATGATACTTATACTATAGAGTTGAGGAATAAAAAATAAATTGCACACCATGAATGTTCATACATATATTACATAAATAATGCAAAGATCAATCGAGGCAAAAAATATATATAGAGCGATAAAAAATATAATATAAAAATAGAACAATATTTGAAATCAATAAAAATATCACAGGCTAAACTTTATATTCTAGATTTATGGCACGAATCATTACCATGTGCCTTTATCTAAAAATCATATGCATTCTGTTGCATGTAGCTGCGATATGCGCTTGCTAATACTTGTCGACTTGGATAATTCAATCAAAAATATGTGCTCTAAGATCAGCTTGATAAATTAGCCACTAATAATCCAAATATATATATATATTAAAATCTCTAGTATTTAGTAGACTTATTTGTATCGAATATATATATTTTTATCTCAGGGTGTAAGATTCGGCACCTGACGGAATAGGTAGAGCCATTCATCTAGTGAATTAGAACTATGATAAATTATCGCAAATTGTATTGCCAAAAAAATTAAATATTGTATGCATACGTTTGATAGCCTAGATTTCTTACTTCTTTGATTAAATAGAAATTTCTAAAATATTGATCTATATATTTTTCTTTCAATTAAATACCTTTAATACTAATTTTTACTTGCGCAGTATTACTCTTATTAATTTCTTAATTTATAATAACCCTTTCGGCGAGCTAGCTTGATCATCAGATTATTTCGAAGCACTAGGCGCCCATCACTAATTCAATTTAATCACTCACGTGTCGAAAATCTTCTTGTAAGCCGCCGATGTCGATCCAACTCCATGTGGTCCGGGATATGGTAGCCGGAATCGTCTCCTCCAAGGGGTTATAAATTTAATTAAAATGAAAAATGACTTCTGCTTCACAATAGCATCACGAAGTCTTTTAAGAAATTTAATAATTACTTTAACTTTAATTTTTACAAAATTATTAATAAGGTACTTCGCTCTAAAATATTTGGGGTCCTCTTATGGTGGCATCTGGCTGGCGAGTGCTGGTTCTTCTTTCTCAAGTTTTACAGATCCTCTTTCCGACTTTCAAATTAGCATAAAATTTAATATCTCAATCCTCCGCCATTAAATTCAAATAGATCTTACAAAAAATGCCAAAATATTGCTTAGATTATATGATTAATAATTTCTTTGCATTCGAGCCATATTGATAACATAGATTACACAAATTTTTACACAAAATCTACTACATTATATAAATATATATAAATATTTTTGAATTGGCCTACAGTTGCCGCCTATTAACTGCCGTTTTACTATTGGTGCATGCAATTTTTATTAGGTATTCATGCGCCTGGTAACTCTTATTTCCTGAATACATTAAATTATTTTTATTTGGTTTTATATTTATGCTCTTTGCATGCTAGTTAATATTATATATATTAATATTAATTCCATGCTAACTAATAATTAGCCACGTGGACGGGTGTTTTCTCACATTGCACACCGTCTGAATGCAATAAAGCTCTGCCAAGGGGTTTTGGTCAGATTCTACGTTCTTCGGTTTGATCGATCTCTAGGTCACCGATCCGTGAATACATCTACATAACCTCAATCTTCAAATATTTTATAAATAATCTATTTATGAGTAGTAAACTTCCTTCAAATCCTTTTTAAGTTCTTGTACCATTTAGCCAGAACAAGCTGATGCTATCTTATCTTGATTATTATCTGCTTGGCGATATTAGCCAATTACTTTATTTTTAGACCTATTACTATTTCTGTTAGGGTTTTTTCTCTACCCAAATTTAAATATGTTACACGCCCCCTGGGTTTGAATTCAAAATATTTGAGAATCACATGTTTTTAATGAAACCCACCCTTCAAATACCTGATATACACTATACTTTATTTATAAATTATACTCTCCTACTTCTATCACATTTCGCAGTCATATTTGCTGCATCTCCTTTATACCTTTATCAAAAACAATAACAATTCTCCTCCTCAACACACATAAAAATATCATAAATATAAACTTCTAAACGTACTCCTCCTGACACCATTTACAACACAGTAATTTTTGAATTCGCCGCTTGCAGGCTGCCAACTTAACTACACACATTTCATAATTCTCATAAATGATTCCTTTTAGACAATAATTTCGATTCATAAACTTCTGGGCTTATCTTATAGTATTTTCTTAGTCTTAATATAAATAATTTTCTATACATCAGGTACAATACTTTCTTTTGCTAATGGCTCTTTGGTTTTGGTAACTGTATTCACTTTAAATCTTTTCAGGTAACAAACGTGGCATAATTAAAAGTAATAAATATAAAACTATAAATAAATATACGACATTATAAATATAATAAATAACAATAATAAATGACTTTTTGGGTACAGTACTTCTTTTTATAAACATATGTTCAACAGACATTACACTCATTTGATTTGGGTGGCTTTGGCCAGCTGTCACTGGTTCTACAGAATTTGCTGTCGAATTTCATAATTATTAACCTAACTGCTGCAATTTTTTCTCTTAAAAAGGTAATTAACAAATTTTAATTTTATTATCCCCGCTTGTGTCCTTTTTTATCTGATGTTATAATTTAATTACATATTTAAAATATTCTTTTTCTTGTTGCAGGCTTCTAACGGCTGGAAGGAATTAAAACATTGGATTGTTGCCACGAGGTCCTATACCAATATTAAATTTATTAAGGAAGGTTAGTAATCGGTTTGATAATAATGTTTTCCTTGATTTCTTATCATTTATTTCAAATTTTGATGATATTGCATGTAGATTGTTGTGATTTACTTGCATTCTGTTTGTAGTTGTTTGCTGTAGGCCGTTCGGTTATCTGCTGTCCTGTTGTTTGTTGAGGCTGTCCTATTATTAATTTTTTTTTTCATCATAAATTTAAAGCCCTTGTATCTCGTGTATTCTTTCAATTTCCAAGCTTCATTTATGATAATTCCTTTTAATCCATTCTTATTCCAATCATCATGTAATTTAATTCATCTTTCCTCTTATTTTCATTTAATATTCTTGATCTCGCTCATTATAACTCATAGGCTTACAACAATAACATTTTTATAATATTAATTTCCAATTATCAATCATAGACATTTATACAACCTAAATATTTTTTTTTCCTCTTATCCACACACAGTATTTTATTATATCACAGCCATCATAACAAATATTAAACACCATAACAAAACATTTATCATCTCTTTAATAGCATAATATCCAGGTACTTTCATTTTCTTTATATTACTTTTTACTTCTTTCACTCTTCCTAGACACCGTTTTTCCTTCATCAGTCTCAATAAGTAGTCCACTTTGTTGTTGCCCATGCATGAATCCGTAATAGTCCTATCTGTACCTCCAGTTTTAATCCATTCATTCGATCCATTTTGCCTGTCACATCGCTGTTCATAGCCTTTAAAGCGTATGTGCCGCGGATGCATGCCGTCGGTCCGCTCCTGTCCTCCTCGGTGTCGGTCCGGTATCCTCCTCGGGCGTTTAAATCGTGCATGCGGTCTCCATCGGCGCGCGCGGTTCCTCCTTCGCTTTCTACGCCTCCGGGCCTTACGATGCATGCTCCTCTCCCGAATGCCGTCCTCTCCGTCCTGATGTCGGCCGTCCGGTGTCCTCGGGCGCCTCCGTCCCCGGGCCTTGCGATGGTCGCCCCTCTTGTCCGGTAGTCCGTCCTCCCTGTTGTCGTCCTCTTGGTCCGGGTCCTTGGTCTGCTGTGGGGTCAAATGATGCGCGGGTGTGGTGTGCAGATACATGGTGGCGGTCTCTTGATGTGCGGGCTGCTCTTCCTGCGGTGATGGGTCTTCGGCGGGAAACAATATACTTAAAATGGGTTGTTGCTTGCGGCTGGTTTTAATTGCATGGTGGGCGGCGGTTTTTGGTGGTGGTTTATCTGGTGTTGGCTTTTGTTCTCCTAATAATATTTTCGGTGGATCATTTCTAAAGGTGGTGTATGACGTTGAAATATCCTGCTTTTCTTGTTTTGTTTCATTTGAGCTTGTGCTTGTTATATCGGGGGTATCATATAGTCCGGGTTTATTAGCTGTAGTTTCTGTATATCTGGTGGCGGGTCGTTGGGTGCTGGGTCCGGGTTTTTGTTGATTCAATCCTATTGCATGT
>NW_024091681.1:0-19606 GCF_014356525.2 Nilaparvata lugens
TTTTCGTCATCTTTATCTACCACTTTTTCCTTGATATTTTCACATTCTCAGTAACTTTTTCTTCTAATCATCAAATTCCTCTACTTTTCCCATTTCTCCCTCAAAAAACTATCTTCTCATTTACATTAACATTACATTTACATTTTTACAATCCTTAATCACAAAATCAAATTAATGATTGGGAGATTTCACAGGATAACCCAAAACTGTCCTCTCCCTAATTTGATAAAAATAGTCCAAATGAGGTTATGAAAACACTTTATAAGATCACAAAAATTTACAGTCCAAATAAACATTATACTAAAAATGTTGTATCTCGGTTGATCAGAAAGATGAAACAAATTATTATTACACTTGAAAATGCATTAATAAATTGAAATATTAAAAACTTGATAAATTTGAATCTTATCATTCTTCCAATCAAGATTTTCTCCATTTCTACATATATTATTTATTGTCATAGTCATTCAATCTCAGCTGTTTCCCATGAAATCAACGGTAAAAAGCTGTTTGCAAAAAAAATCATATGATTCTCATTACAGCATACTCACTGTAATGAAACCATATGTTTTCTTTACAGCGAGTATGTTCCTAGTTCCGAATAGGAACAGCAAAACTGCTACAAAAAGAACACCTTTAGCGCTTCAGGTGGAAGTTTTGTCAACTTCCACAAAATTCCTGATTCGGAATTTGTAAACTAGGTTATGGTTATAGAATGCATGTAGTGAGTTCAGCACAGCAAGTAATGTTTTCTATTTCTAAATTATTCTTCTTGAGATTATTATTACAAAATATAGTTAACGTTACTTGGACGTGAATGTCTTTTGCAGTTCTCGGATGAATTCTAGTCTCGGCTAACGCCTCGGCTAGAAACATCATTCTCGCCTGCAAAAGGCCCCTTTCCGTCCTTGTGACGTAACATACTATTTCTCATTATTATCTTCTTAGTAACATTATTACTAACATTATATTAGTAACATAGTTCTATCGTGAATGAATTCAAAGAGTTTCTGAAACAAGGAGCATAATACGTGTCTTGAAAACTCTATCGTAAAACTACGTACAGACTTTTGCGCCACGAACAATCGTATTTAGTCCAGTCACTAAATATTGGTGCATGCAATTTATATTGTAGTTCTGCTTTTTAATATATTATTTTACATAAGAGAAGTCCAGAACCAATTTCTTCATGCAAAATTTCCTTGTGCTAGATAACAGGGTGGCCAAAACATCGTATTTTCGGCTCATTTTCCAGTTTTCAACACATTCTGCCTATCTCGTAATCGACAGAACAATTCGCTCACGCTTTTTTTAGATTATAAATTCCTTATAAAATGAAATTATTCAGGAATCCCTATCTCAATGAGTACTGAGTTATGATTTTCCAAATTGAGTGAAATTTGAGAAAAAATCAATTTTGATGAATTTTAGTTTTTGATCAACATATCTTCCGATTGTTACCATTTAGATGTATATTTCAAAATTCTTCTGAGCGTATTTTTGTGCTCTACAATCTGCTGATCAGCTATGTTATATATGTTTTTGTAAAAAAACAGTAAAATACAGATAAAATAAACATAGCATCAGCTGATGAAAAGTTAAATAAGCAAGTTCTTGGCGCATAAATTTGTAACTTACCGGACGTCTCTTAGAGTTTGATACGAAAAATCGATTCAACACTTACAACTTGTTTTGAAAGTACATAAAAAATCACAAGGAAAGTGAAATTAGTTGCAGTTCACTTGATTTCTTCAAGCAAGTGACCCAAAACTTCCAGAAAGGAAAACATAAATCCCAATCTTCTGTACCGATTTTGAATATTAATTTCAGGATGGATTCCACCAAGAACAAAACAAAGTGTCCCTGTAAGTTTTCAGTATTACTTTTATTATTTTCAGTATTATTCCACTCAATTTGCAACACAGAAACTTTATTGAAAGTATAACAACTGTGAACTGGACTTGAGCCAAGGGTTCGCTGCAAATACACCTACAAAGCATGTAAATGATTACAACATAAAAAAGACGAACCGAACGTAAATACTGGAATTGATCAAGGAAAACGAAGAAAGTTTTCGGCAACGAATAACTCAATCATGCAAAATGATCAATAGTCCAGTGTTTTGCTGGAATTGTCTCGTGAGGAAGTTGGAGCGAGTTTTTTATTTGTTTTTAGTGCAGGCAGGATGAATTCGTTGTAATGAGATTATTAGCTGGACTTTACAGGGTCATGGGTCTGGGACAAACAAGAACTGATCAGCAAGAAGTTTTTTAGAAGAAATTCGCCTTCCCTTCGAATAACTTTACTTGTGTTTTCGATTGAGTGATTGATTTTGTTTAAACGAATTAAATCTATTCTTTTGTGAAGTCCTTTGCAAGATGAGGTAGAGATTCCGAAATATGATTGCATGTATAATTGAATCAGAAATTTTAGTATCACATATAACCCTGTAGAATAAGATGCTCTCAGTACCTTGAAACACTAACCGCTGAAAATCTATGGAGACTTAATTCTAGATGAAGTGTTAGGATTAGGGAAAAATTAGTTGAAGATCAAGCTCTGATGGCAGATGGTCAGCGGTTAAGGTGACAATATCTCTTTAATGACAATATCCCAGAATTGTTTAGAGCTTCTTGATCTCATTTTAGAATTTCGAATCAGGAATTTTGTTATTGTAATTGCCAAAGCGTCCTCACACCTTGAAACGAGTCTATTCCGATTTCTATCCTCTCATCTTAAAACGAGTCCAGAGTTACAAAAAATGTAAGAAATTTTTAAAATCTAGAAAGGTTGTTTACAATAACTAACCTTTCTATTTTTTTTTTTGAGCTATCCAATAATCCTCTGTACGTAATAATAATATTAAATAGGATTCTGAATGCAGCAAAATTAGTGTTTCCTTTCTCTCTATCAAACTTAAAATATGCAACTCTGGTTGCGCACAGGCATTTTTTGCCCATGCAGACCATTTTCTAAAGATTTATTTGGCTTAATGTATTCATGAGGTTGTTTTTTATTCTTTGTTGTTGTTTTATATTGGTAATGAGTACATAAGATTATTACTTTGTATGTAAAGTGCATTTTTTAAAAATAAATATCTTTTGTCTGTTTCCCAATTCCGATTTCTATCCTCAAACCTCGGAACGAATCTATTCAGATTTCTATCCTCTCTCTTACAACGAGTCCAGAGTTTACTAAACATGTGAGAAATTTTTGAAATCTAGAAATTCGATTTTAAATCTCATCACACAGATTCGAATTATATAATCCATTAATCCATTTGTATTCAAGCTAAAAAACTACTGGTATATTAATGAAAGCATGCAAATAGAATAATTTCTATGAATAGGTAATTTCTTCAACAATAATTTGTAGGCTATTAACTCACCAAATACTAGTACTCGAATCTTGAATTCAGTATTTATCAGTACTCACCTGAAAAAAAGACATAATCAATTATTACTATAAAGTGAATACAATGTCTTGTTACAATAATATTATAGCTCTAAGTCTACAAGTAATAATTTAATATCATACGTTTCTTCATTCCTATCAAAATAATATATCAAGAAAATGATTATTTGTATGTTGAAGGCCTGGTAGCTTAATTAATAAAGAAGCCTATATTCATGAACATGAATCTTGAGAAGAATCTCACATCATCAATCTGACAAGAATTCAAGATGCTCTGTTACATGATTGTATAATAATAATATCATGAAACATATCAGTGTTATGAATTTCATCAACTCATCAAAAATATTGAATGAAAAAGACTAAAAAATTGTCAAAAAACCACGGATTTATTGATAATTAGAAAGACCGGTTTAGGTTATTACACCATTGTCAATCTCTGATAAACTATTTTCAATGGTGTAATACCGAATCTATCAATCTCTGATTGACAATGGTTAATAACCGAAACCGGTCTTTCTAATTATCAATAAATCAGTGGTTTTTTGACAATTTCTTAGTCTTTTTCATTCGATATGAATAATTACCACAATATCAACTTCTCAACTACACAAAAAGTCATCAAATATTAGTTAAGTACTTAGTTCTTCTAAGTTACGAGTAATCTGTTATAAATAAATTCCAATTTAAGATAATCTGTATAATTTCAGTGGAGATGAAACATATTATTGAAATAAAATCATCAACCAAGGAAAAATAATCTCAATAATTTATAATTGCAACGAATATGATACATATTAATGAAATATTAACCGACGAGTTACACAAACGCTGTTCACCGCTTGAAAGAGGCGATTAGAGCAAAATCCTGTCTCAAACGAGAGTTCATCAAAAGTTCATTACAAGTGTACAAAAAACCAACTTAATCAAATTATACAAGGTTCGTCCCAGATGGAAAAGCCTTCGAGGTCCGACGAAGAGGTAATAATTCGGATACGCTTTGAGACTAACCGACTCTTATTCAAAAATTCTGCATATCTGAACACACAGTCGCTATAAAACGATATGGAAGTAAAAAGAAATTAATAATGATCGAATTCTGTCTTCGTGTGTTTGTTGGAGGAGGATGAGGGAGAAGGTTATATCCTTTAATTTTTCTCCTCCTTCAATCAGTCTACTTCAAACGATCAACGAAATATTTACGTGGTGTAGATGATGATGAAGATGATGATTGAAATGAGATGAGTAAGAAATTGGATTAAAAATGCACAAAAACGTCGACGACTACTTGTTTAATCAGTTATTTTTCTTTTATTTATAATCCTCGCTCCTAATATACCCTCGCATTTTTCAAAGTTTCCTACCCTCCAATCAAAGCAACCCCCAAGAACACCCTCTCAGTCTTGCTAACTGCATTAAACTTGAATGAACCCGGTTATAGTGAGTTCACGTCAACTGTCAGTATGCCTCATAAATAACTTTCATGTTTCCCATTTAATCACTACTGCCAATTATAATTTAATATCACTTTAGTTAGATTCACTTCAAACTGTCAGCATCCCTTATAAATAACAACACCATCCCCATTCAAACAATGCTGACAGTATTAATTTAGATCCTGCTATGTCTGTATAATAAGCACACTGCGGACTTCTGTTTGAGAATAAATATAATAATTTGAAAAGTGGATTACCAATCGTTGAGCCGTTAGGAGGACCTTTGAGGAAGTTTACAACTACTAAACGTATGTATCGTTACCTTTAACAAGATGCAGTTCTAATTAGGTAGCGTAACTTTGGTACAGTATTCAAGACATGTTTTAATTGACTCTAATTTGACTGTACCGTATCTCGGAAGCTCATTGAATTCGCGGATCCGTATTTGATTCTACACATTACAGTATATTCAAAGTATGTTCTAAAAAGAAGTCAGAAATTTGGATGATTCATAGAAATTCATACAGAGAATTTGAAGAGCTTGGATAATGTATTTGCTTTATTAGCAGCAAATATTAAAAATGTTAGTATTTATGCTGATGAAGCAAATACTAGGAAGTATAAATAATGCTCACTTATCAGTATTTAATAATTTATTGAGCTTGATTAGCATTTGAACAAATTAGCAAATATTATAAATGTTGGTATTTATGCGATAAAGCAAATACTAGAAAGTATAAAGAATGCTTACTTCTAAAGTATTCAATACTTTATGAGCTTGATTAGCATTTGAACAAATGTAATTTCTAATTTATACTCATCTGTATTCATACTGTAGAGCTTATAATAATTCATTTAGAGCTTGTAAATCATCTAGAATCATCTGAATCTTATCTAGAGCTTGTATAATTCATTTTAGGAGAATCAAGAGGTCTATGGCTGATAATAATATTGAATCTATTCGCTCTAGGTGTATGAAATCTGACAAGCATTCTAAAAATCTTATACATAGTGACTATATCAATACATGATTGATTGATTGATTGATTTGCTGCCTTTATTAAAAAAAACCTGGGAGGGCGAAGTTAGGGCGCAGCCGGCCCTCTCTTACACTTAACCCTCAAATACATGGTGACGCCATGTCTTAACCCCATGTCTATACATGGTGACGGAGATAGGACAGAGTTAATGCAACTATATAGTGAGGTCCACGTTATAATGACAGTGGAGATAAATAAGAGAACTACGTTGCCGATCCTCTGTCTTGTCAATGCCTTCTATAGACGGTAGCTGATACAGCTCTATTGATGTTATATTAACTGTTCATTCTCGTTTAAAATGATCAATCATATTTTATTAATCAAGAAATTATATTTTTCAATATTTCATAATTAAGATGAATACATTTTTAATTAGTTATCAATTTTCCATTGTTGAAAGACGTTCTGGCAACAAAGCAAAGAGAGAAAGAGATAGCGCTATCCGCTTTGTTGAATTATAGACAAGGATAGCAATACCATTGCCATCAAACACTGCATTATTATAACGTGGACCTATGGCTGATAAATATTGAATCTATAGAGGGTCCACGTTATAATGGCAGTAGATAAAGAAAAAACACAGCGTTGCCTGTTCTCTGCCCTTATTAATTATATTTCTCCATTGTCAAAAACAGATTTGGCATCGTTGGCAAAGCTAGAAAAGTATAGTACTACCTGATTGTCGAATGATAGCAACATCAAAGTTAATCAAATACTGTCATTATAACGTGGACCTCACTATATTCGCTCTAGGTTTAGAATCATACAAGCATTATAAAAAAAATCCCAAAAATCAAAATCTGAGAGCAGGAAAGAATTTTATATAGTAAAGTAGTAAGGGAATAAAGAGTATTCCCCATAACGAGTAACCATTTTCACACTGACCGACATTATTATTATCTATCGTTATAACACACAGAATGACCTCCGATTGGTTGAAAATCAGCTGTTCGTGGGAATCAACCAATCGGAGGATATTCTGGATGTTGTGACGATAAAATCGTCTGACAATCGTTAAGTGTGGACCAATGATCAATGGTGTAACGACCAATTGCCTATTCTTCAAATTTCCTCAAACAATTCAGGTTATCTATATATTTCATATAAAAGCGAAATGGCACTCACTGACTGACTGTCTGACTGACTGACTCACTCACTCACTCACTGGCAGAACTAAAAATCTATTGGACCAAAAACGTTCAAATTTGGTAGGTATGTTCAGTTGGCCCTTTAGAGGCGCACTAAGAAATCTTTTGGCAATATTTAAACTCAAAGGGTGGTTTTTAAGGGTTTAAAGTTCGTATTTCAGCATGTATATTCATCTTATTCTATTAAATATAATTGAAAAATGTCCAGTCCATACCATATATGTTAATATAGAACTATAATCTAGAGAGAGTACCTCTTCAAAACAGTTGTTAACTGGTAACTAAATTAATAGTTTTGTCAGGTTGGCATTAAGTTGAGTTGACTTTGTTAGGTTGGCACCAAGTTGAGGATTGAAATGCATTTATCGCGAAAAAATTGATTGGGCACTGCTACTTCAATCAGAGCTATTCCTGGGAATATTATATTACTAGCCGTCAGGCTCGCTTCGCTCGCCATATCTGTTTAGCCAGACGTTTAGTCTGGACCCCCAACTGGATCTCCTAACATATGATAAAAATTCTCAAATGAAAATGCAGGCGAGCGAACGAGCATGCTTATCTCATTCCTGGACGATCTAGTCGGGGGTCCAGGGGGCGGAGCCCTGGCTAGACGGATAAGGTGAGCGAAGCGAGCCTGACGGCTAGTTTGATAATAAATTGAAGTATGAATAAAGTATAAAGTATTGTCAAGTGTAAATAGAAAGGCATTCATCTACCTATCTATACTGCTGGAATCTGAGACAGTCCCAGCAATCTAGTCTAGTGAAAGGTATCAAGGACTTTTGAACTGAGACAGGATATATGAATTGAAGTTGGCGTGTAGTGTTGAGAGTTGAGACATATTCAAGAGCAACACACGAACAGACCTTAATTGAGGAAGCCAGCAATCCAAAGTGAGCTATTGGTAGATAGCCTACAAGAAACTACGTGGGAGGACAGGTTGAATACTCCTTCAAAAACACTCATTCTCTCCTTTCCTCTCTCATATTACTCCAATCATTTCCTTTCTTACTTCATGTTTTTCCCTTCCTCAGCTTCTTCTTTTCCTACTCTTCCCCTCTTCCATCTTTTAAATCTTCCTCTGTTTTTCTACAATATTATCATCTCTTCGCCACCTCTTTGTTCCTTTCATCTTCTGTCTTGCTAATAATTATCCTTTCTTACCTTCTGACTTATCAACCTTTTTTACAGGCTCCCCTTTTCCCTCTTTTCAATCTCTCCGTGTTCTCTCCCAAATTTTCTCTTACTTTACCACCTTCTTTTTCCTTTCATCTCATCTTATCTTGCTCATTTTCCTCTCTTACTCCACCTTTCATTTTATCAAGCTTCCTGAACTCCTCTTCCTCTTCCTAAACTAATATTTTCTTCCATTTTTCGAATCTTCCTATGTTTTATCGCAATATTATACTCTTCTACACCACTTTCTTTGTCTCTTCTTCTCCTGCCTCTCCTTCCATTTCTTTTCCACATCTTCCCGCCATCGACTTCATCATAGTTTTCATGTTATTTTCTCCTTTTACCTGTCTACAAGTTTGTGTTTCTTGAATGGTTCCAAATTTTCTACTCAATATTATTATTCGTTACAAGTGGTAATTGAGTGGAATATTTCTAATCAATTTACTAATTCGAGCCATTTAATTAAAAATTGATAGATTTATGTTTATTTTGGACCAAAATTTTATAGAAATTGTACTCGTGAAATTCTAACGTTATCTTGGACTTTCCACCTATAAATTTGGAAGAAAAATAGCACAAGGACTAACTTATTATTTTATCTTTCAATGTTATTACATTAGTGTCATTTGTTTTGTAAATGAATAAATTTATTTTCTCCTTCCACCTCTCTATTTCTTCCACGTATACTCTTTCTCTTCTTCTCTCTTCTCACCTTTCTCTTCTATCTAATCTTCTTATCCTTTTTTCGAATCTTTCTTCCTTCTCTCGCAATATCATACTCTTCTTCACCACCTATGTTGTCTCTCCATCCCCTTCTCTCCTCTTCACATCAGTTCTCTCCTCCTTCTTCTCTTTATTCTCCTCCACACCTATTGCCCTCTTTACCTCTTCACCTCTCCTCGTCATCTTCACTCCTTCTCTCCTCTCCCTACCTGATCTCTTTCTCTCTCCCTCTTGACACCTCTCCTCCCCTTTTCCTTTCCTGTCTTCTCCACTCATCCTCCCCTCCTGCCACTCCATCTTTCTCCTCCTTCTTCTTCCTCACCCCTCTCCCTCTCCACCTCACCTTCTCGCCTCCTTTTCTCCTTCCCTTCTTTCTTTCTTTTCACATCTCATCTTTCCCACCTCTCCTTCCAACTACTCTACCCGAACCCAAAGTGAATTACCTCTCTCGTTTTCTCTCTTTATCATCCCATCCTCTTCTCCCATCCATCACTCCGCATTCCACCCTCTCTTTCTCAACGTGTAACGACATCAGCCTATTGCGAGTCGAGTTGTGTCCTCTTATTAGATCTTGTTAAGACTCTACGTGGAGTGGAGACGTCTATACCACTATACTTCTATACTGCTATATTTGAAGAAGTGAACAACAGTACAGTTTGTCTCCTGATAGGTCACTTCCTTTTCACCGACCACTGTGAGAAGGTATCGTGTTCTGACAAGGAGGAGGTCACTTATCATTTAATTCTCCACTTCGCTCAAGAGGTGTTCCTACTCAATTCATGAATGACCTCTACTGACCGTTACCCGTACAAAAGCTTTCATTGAAGTGTTCAATGTGAACAAATGCTAGTTGACTGACTGATATTATGCAGGGCTTACCCTTCAACCAAATAACATGATTGACCGAACGCAGTGAGGTCTATGTTTTAACCTTCCGTTAGTCGCGCCCTTCTGTCATACGAGCAGTCGCGTGTTGTATTTTGTACAACATCCAATTTTTCAATTTATTTGTACTCGGTTTACTGTCGAAACATATTAATTAATTTTATAATTACTTTTTCGCCCCACTTGGATGTAATGAGCTGGTGTTCGTGCGTCATATGGAGGCCGAAAATGATTGTTTTCTGACCAGGCCGGTAAAAGTTTTACGGCCCTAGGGCTGTAAAATAACCTTGAAGTCAGCTGATTCTGATTTGATGTGAACGTGTTTACAAAATGGTTTATGAAACGGGATCAGTTTATGCTTCTAGAATTGAATAAGTATTCTGCAATAAGATACTATCATTCTATTTGGATAAATGAAATACAAATACGATATTGTAAACTATTCAAATTAAAATTTTCAGAGTATAATAGAATCTAACCTCAAACCTGCGTTCAATCGTTTATCACGAAACCTGGTGGATAATTTTGGAACTACTTGGGCAATATCCATGGTGCTGAACGTTTTTACAAATAGTTCATGTAACGGAATCAGTTTATGCTTCTAGAATTGAATAAAGTATTCTGCAATAATATACTATCATTTTATTTGGATGAATGGAATACAGATAAGATATAAATATTATAAACTATTCAAATTCGATTTTCAGAGTAGGATAGAACTTCTAACCTAAACTTCCGAAGTCCATGACAACAAGCATTGTTGACGTTGAATTCAGATTGGCCAAATTTCAAGTGTGCTAAAACAGCTGATAAAAAACTTTTCATTATTTGTGTTTATTATTCAATAGTTAAAACATTTATAATAATATCATCTTATTATCATTTGAAAGAAAAAAATCATGACTCAACCTGCCACATAATTGAACATAATATTTTAGGTTATTTAAACAAATCAGAATAAAAAAAAATACTTGAACAATTTTCTGATATACAGATTATCTTAGATTCGCTAGAGCTATGACCTTCCACTTTTGCTTTCGGATGTGCTTATAAACAATTATTCTCATATTTATATTGTTTATTTCTCTGTGTGACGAAAAATAGCGTTCGCACCCGGGCAAAAATTTCTTCCGGCTCTCAATCTTCTCTGGTCCTCGGCCTACGACCTCGGACTTGAAAACTGATTTCGAGCAAGAAAAGTCTCATTTTCGGCCCTAGGTGCGAAATATACTATTTCAATCTTATTGGATTATTTTACGCCTATGAACATTTGGCTGATTATCATTTCATAGCCCAATAAGGTACATCAAGCAAAGCCATCAATTCTGTGTTATTGGTTCGTTTACAGTCCCCGTATACAGTCTTTCCCTATCTTATGCACTGTCGCAACTAAATGGCACCTAAAGACTGAACCATTGCTCGATTGATACTGCAACTCAGTGGAGTGATGGGGGGAAAATTTTGGAAAGCATAGGTGACTCATTCACTGACACCACCCATTCAATAGTTTTGTGCAGCAAAAAAAACTGACACTGTTGTACTTTTTACAACAGCGCGACTGCTGGAAGTTAATTTGGATTTTCTTTCGTCTGTCTGTATGATGTATGAAACGCATTCACGGCCAAACGCGTTGATAGAATTCTATGAGATTTGGCAGGAATATTGCTTTTCCAGCTACGCGTCGATGTAAACACATGGTCTTTTGATGTTTTGCATTTTAAGGATAATAGGGAAGGAAAGGATTTTCCTCCATACTCCGATACCACACTGTATATATAATCTATCTGAAGATAGGATTAATCAGACTATAGAATTATCTAATCAATCAGCTGCCAAGTGGATTACTCATTGCATGTATTCACCTAGCCACCTCTAATACAGGCCCCCGTCCAACAATATTGCACCGTCGCAGTGTAGGCTTAGAATCTAATACATGATTGGTGAAAAAGATCAGCTGGTATTTTTTAAGATCTTCTCACCAATCATGTATTAGATTCTAGGCCTACACTGCAACGTTGCAATATCGTAGGCCGGGGCCTTGTATTAGAGGTGGCTATGATTACACAGATGCTTGGAGAAGTCGCTGAACAGGTGACACCAGATACTTGTGGATAATAAAACAGCATGAGGTCTACTGTTCACAGAACTACTAGTTATAAGTTAAATAAAGGGGAGAATCGGTTTATACACGTACGAGACAGGAAATTCACGAATGACGCATCATCACGTCTCAACTACAGGACTGATTAACTTGAAATTTTGCTTACAGATTTTTTATTATTCAAGGACGGTTAAAGGTCTATCTTAAATTCTTCAAGTTATTCAGCTGTTGTAAGCTATGGTGAAAGTGATATTTTCGAGCTCAAAATTTAAGTGATTTTATTCTATATTTTGTGAATATTCAAAGTTTGGTTTTTGTTTTAACGGAAGTTTTATTATCAATCTATCTAAATTTGAAATTCTTTGTTTTATTCTGATTCATAGTTTCAGATTGAAGATTTGGTGTTGAAATTGAAGTGAACATAACCTACATAATATTTGGACGATTTGTGACAAAATCAGGAAATTGAAGAAGTTTTGGGCAATAGCCTGTTTTTTCTTTTCCAACTATTGTATTGTTCGCTCTATCTAATAAATAAATAAATAAATTTCAGTGGGTCCAGTTCTCAGTTCGTCAGTATTTAGTTAGACCCTTGCGGGGCACGGGTTACCTGCTAGTCATAAATAAATGTGAATTCACCTATGGATGGAATTAATCATTTTCAAAAAAAAAAACTTATTTATATTTCAATATTTAACAAAAGATCGATCATGGACTTCTACGACTTCAACATGAAGATGGTCCAAGCACTTCACAGATGGTGGAATTTATTAGAAATGGAAGTTAAACCAACTGCTGGAATACTATTACTGTAAAATAATTATTTAAAATTGAATGAAAAAGACTAAGGAATTGTCAAAAAACCACTGATTTCAGTGATCAACTGATCGAAATCAGTGGTTTTTTGACAATTTCTTAGTCTTTTTCATTCAATATGAATAATTACCACAATATCAACTCCTCAACTACACAAAAAAAAAAAAAAATTTAAAATATTCAATGACAGATCTATAAATTACAACTGAGGATATCTGCTACAGCAAATATCTATACATATACATTTATACATAATAATAATAATAATATAATAATAATAATAATAACGAGTGACCTGGCTGGCTCAGGTCTGGTGTCAGAGTTTTCAGTCGCAACTGATCATTTCAGGGCCTCTGACATGACCTAACGATTGCTTTTAGGCAGCCGGGACCGACAGCTTAACGTGTCATCCGAAACAATTTATACATTGATAGATACAATATAATTCTCAATTATGAATGATTGGAAAAAGACAACAGGCTTAAAGCCCAAAACTGTTCCTTTCCCAAATTTAGATAGAAATTATCCAAAAATAGGTTATATTTACACATGATTTTTGTTCAATTTTGAGTCCAAAATATTGACTCGGAGAGAGTTTTTATGTTGATCATGATGACTCTACCCTAGAATCAACCCCTCTTTCAGCATAGTCATTTAGTCATAGTCATTTATCTCTTCATTTTGTGCATCAGACCTAATCAGGAGGGTAAATGTTTAGAAAAAGAAAGAAGAAGGACTATGTTGAGAGAGACACTTATACGAATAGAGATGAAGCATGAGAAAGAGGAGAAAGTGGAGTGAAGACAGTAGGAGATGGGGGAGAGAGAATGAGTAATGTAGCAAGGTGAAGAGGTAGGAGGAGAAGGATAAGAGAAGAGAGAGAAAGAAAGGACAAAGAACAGGAGTGAAGTACAGAGAAAGATGAGTTGCAGGACTGATTGTTTGGAAGCAGCCACTTTGTTGAAAATCTGTTGAATAATTCATTCTCAAATTCGAGAAACTTTTTGAAAGATGACAAACGACAAGTGAAGGACAAAGATGATGAATCAGGAAGGCGAGGTGGAAAAAGGAGGACTACGAGTAAGGAGAGAAGGAGAAGGAGGAGGAAGAGAAGAAGGAAGAGAAAGAGGAGAAAAGAAGGTGAAAAAGATATCAGTGAGAGTACCGGTACGTTTTATAGTTATTTGTGCAACTAGAGCGCAAAGTGACAGTTTGCTGCACCGAAAGAAACGTTTACGCACGAGCCGTAGGCGAGGGCGGAATGGCTTCTTGAGTGCAGCAGAGGAACTTTGCGCACGTATTTCACATTAAATTTTTCCTATAGCTACCATCTAATATAAAAAGTGGTTGATTATGGGTGAAATGATGGCTGAAAACCATGAAATGTTTGTCTGTATAATTTTGTTATTGATAACAGCTTTAATTTATTTTAAACTTGATAATCCATTCGAAAATTGATAATCGATAATTTATTCAAATTAAAAATTAAATTAATCCGATTAATTTGAAAATTTGAATAATTTTGAGTAATTTTTGTCAACCAATAATGATTTTTCAACCAATCAATTTATAAATGAGAAAAATACTTGAAATAATGAATAATTAATAAATTATATTCGAAATGTATAATATGAGTTCTAATTTTTATTTATTTGGAAATCAGAAAAAATATAGATAGGACAAATTCGTATCCAAAATACACGCCAACAATGTCAACAGCTGATTGGGATGGCTGCAAATAATATGCAAAGTATTAAGAGTACTTTTCCTAAAGCAGAAAAGTGATTCTTTGCGGCCTGCAATCAGTGCAGGAATGGTCACTTTTCAAGGTAACTGTGGGGAAAAATAATTATCTATCAATGCCATGTACTTTAAAGATGAACATTGTTTCAAAGATGTTCACCAAACATTTTTATTTAGAAACAATAAGATGGAATATTACAAACTTCTCCCACCTTCTTGGTCCACCTTCCTTTCCAAGAACAACAGAATATTATAAAGACAAGACGTTTTTTGATAAGACATCTTCCAAATCATGATGTTGTATTCCCCCTGATGAAATCTAAAATTCAATCAACGGCAACCTTGTTTCTCAGTAACATTTATGAAATATACTGAACGTCATCCTACGTTCATCCGCTCTTCCTTCTCTTGTCTTCGCTAGTTCTTCTTCTTCTCCTTCTTCTCCCTCTTCTTCTTCTTCTTCCCCGCAATCTTCTTATTTTCCACCATCTTGTTCTTCTTGTTCTTCTTCTTCTTCTTCTTCTTCTTCTTCTTCTTCTTCTTCTTCTTCTTCTTCTTCTTCTTCTTCTTCTTCTCATCTTCTCCGTCATCTTCTTCTTTTCCACCATCTTCTTCCTCTTCTTCTTCTTCTCCGTCATCTTCTTTTTTTCCACCATCTTCTTCTTCTTCTTCTTCTTCTTCTTCTTCTCCGCCATCTTCTTCTTTTCCACCATCATCTTCTTCTTTTTCTTCTTCTCCATCCTCTTCTCCTTCTCCTTCTTCTCCACCTACTCCTCCTTCTCCTCCTCCTCTTCCTCCTCCTCGTTCTTCCTCTTCATCCACCTTTTACTCTCCTTCTTACTTTGCCTTCAGCATCATCAAGCAACGACAACCCTTCCACTTTCTCCGGTGCTGACTTGATTGCAACTAATCAAGACACCTAATTGTGTTTTGATTCGTTAGGAATTCGCAATTATTACATTGCAGAAGGGTTACATCATTCACACCAAATGAGCTGCATTATGCATGAAAGTTGAATTTTACAATACTTTGTCACGATTCCAAGATGTTCCTGTTCTACAACTCTATATTCTGCAGTTGATTGATCGTTTTGTGTTTTAATTTACTTCTAAAATCAAGAGAATTAAGTAGCATCTCCATCTTTCCTCCTTGATTCTCTTAATTTGCACTGATTTGATTTCCTTCTTATGGTTCAAATTTCTCAATATTCAATGCTTGATAATGCACATTATTGTTGTCCCACCATTTATTCGCAAGATATTTATCTCAGGCCACTCCCGTGTTTCGGATGGACATGTTGAGACGTCGGTCCCCGCTGCCTAAAAAGCAGTCGTTAGGTCATGTCAGAGGCCCTGAAATTGATCAGTTGCGACCTGAAAACTCTGACACCAGACCTGAGCCAGCCAGGTCACACGATATTATTATTATTATTATTATTACCATATATTCAATACAATGATGTTTCAAGTCTATCGAACATTAATCCAAACCGAAGGTGAAATAGTTTCCATCATGTGATTATTATCCAAACCAATAGAAATCAAATCAAATTCATTAATTGTCTACCATAGAGAAACAATAGCGTAAGTAGATATCCCATGGTATAGGGCGTTTATGTCGCTACTATTACTGTTATCTCAAGCCGATTACTGTCGATTATTGTCGATTTTTACTGTTTTGACCGGGTAAGAGTGTATGAACGGCACAATATGAAAGACTGCCAGCGTTATAAAGCTTCACAGGATAGAACTACGTGGACTATCAGCTTGAGATAACAGTAAAAGTTGCGACATGAACGCCCTATACCATGGGATATCTACTTATGCTATTGTTTCTCTATGATAATACACAGGAACAATATATAAATAATAAAAATCACTTGGAAATAGAAAAAATCTAATGTTGAACCTTCCAAAATCAATCTAAGAATAACTCTCAACATTATCACAAGTAATTCGTGAATTTCTCATAACAAAATGATTTATGCTTTCATGTTTTATCATGACAAAAATAAGAAATCATAATTTGACATGAATTTTATTGGTATTATGGAATACTTTGATATTTCATCTTATATCTACAAAATAATGAAAATTGCAGTGTAAATGGGATACTCACGCTATTGCTTCTCTATGGTAGACAATTGATGAATTTGATTTGATTTCAGTGTATAATGCATTGCAAATGCAATGTCTGTGATAATAGTCTACACGCAATTTGGCAAGGAGCGGAGTTTGAAAAGGATAGAGCTATCTGATTTGTCCAATGACAGATGAGTATAGCAAACCAATGTTAATCAGATGCTAATCTTACAATCTGCATCTCAGTATAGGGTCAATCTCACAGTATCAAATAATCATAAACTCAACACAGGCTGAAAACTGGAAAAATCATCTCCCATAGAAGAACGAAATCCATATACATTTCTCTCATCCTTATCTGTATGTCAGATATTTTCGATGAATAATTCCACTCACTAAGACTGTACAGCGATTTGCCACCACTTTTACTTAGTTGCGACTTTTCTCTCCAGACTACTCATCCTCATTCTCTCTCTCTCTCTCTCTCTCTCTCTCTCTCTCTCTCTCTCTCTCTCAACCTCTCTGAATCTCTCTCACTTTGGTAGAGAATTAGTGGAAAATATTTCGAATATCTCCCAAAAGAATGGACATTGATAGTCCAAAGCTCCGTCAATTTATGTAGATGCATAACAATATTATCTATTCTATCTACAGTATTCAAATTGCTGTTTTTCATATCATATACAGCTCAATAATTATTTTCTTAATTTATATTGGTAAATTCATCCATAATTTTCCTGTATTGTAAGCTATTGTATATAAGTGTATAAGCCAGTGTATATATTGTAATCTACATAAATAAAGTACTCAATCAATCAATCAATCACTATGTCTCTCTCACAATCTCACTCCGTCTCTCTCACTATCACTCACACTCTCTTACTCTTACACTCTCCCACTCTCTCCCACTCACTCCCACTCTCTCTTACTCAATCCCTCTCCCTTTCATCCTCATTTTCTCTCTCTCTCCCTCTCCCTTCTCTGTCGCATCCACTTTCCATCTCGCTCTTCTCCCCTATGTCACCCTTCTCACTCTTGCATTGCACTGTACTAGAGTGAATCAGTGAGGGGGTAGAAGAGTAGGGAATGATGGTTGGGAGAGAGAGAGAGGAATGAGAGTGAGAGAGAAGGGTGGAAAATGATGAAGCAGCCAGTATGATTGATGTAACCGTTTGTAAACATGACGTAACTGATTCCCTGTCACACTATCTCTATTGGCTGGAGAAAGCATTATCAGTAAAGTGTGAGCTAGGCCTACTACTCCAATACATGAGGTCTCCGATAAATGTGAGGGAAGAGGAATGCTTGGGATGTTAAGTCAACTTCATTACAACTCTTCTATATTATGTAGAGAAAGGTTTTGATTTCACTTTGAACTTGACTTTGACCTTGATCTAGACTTTGAGCTTGACCTTGACCTCGGCCTTGAACTTGACGTTTGGCCCCATGGGAATTCTGGTGCAAAGTGGCCCTAAATTCCCATTATACATATACTCATAACTGTAGGATATGAATTCTGTATGGGCTAACTTTCTTCTATAAAAAATCGATGGATGATTTGAACAGAATATGGAGAATACGAGCAGGTTTCACATGATTGAGATCATGTATCAATTTTTACCTTCCTTGCCCTATACCATAGGTAAGGAAAGTATTGCTTTCAGAAAAAAATTAAGGTACCCCAATTCTATATTGCTATACGTGTTCAAGGTCCCCTGAGTCCAAAAAAGTGGTTTTTGGGTATTGGTCTGTATGTATGTATGTATGTAGTATGTGTGTGTGTGTGTGTGTGGTGTGTGTGTGTGTGTTGTGTGTGTGTGTGGTGTTGTGTGTGTGTGTTGTGTGTGGTGTGTGTGTGGTGTGTGTGTGTGTGGTGTGTGTGTGTGTGTGTGTGTGTGTGTGTGTGTGTGTGTGTGTGTGTGGTTTGTGTTGTGTGTGTGTGTGTGTGTGTGGGTGTGTGTGTGTGTGTGGTGTGTGTGTGTGTTTGTTGTGTGTGTATGTGTGTTGTGTGTGTGTGTGGGTGTGGTGTTGTGTGTGTGTGTGTGGTTGTGTGTGTGGTGTGTGTGTGTTGTGTGTGTGTGTGTGGTGTGTGTGTGTGTGTGTGTGTGTGCGTCTGTGTACACGATATATCAATTAATGAATGACTTGAAATTTGGAACTTAAGGTCCTTACACTATAAAGATCTGACACGAACAATTTCGATCAAATGTATTCGAAATGGCGGCTAAAATGGCAAAAATGTTGTCAAAAACAGGTTTTTTCGCGATTTTCTCGAAAACGGCTCCACGATTTTGATCAATTTATACCTAGAAAAGTAATTGATAAGCTCTATCAACTGCCACTAGTCCCATATCTGTAGAAATTTCAGGAGCTCCGCCCCATCTAAGCAAAGTTTGATTTTAGATTCCCAATTATCAGGCTTCAGATACAATAAAAAAAAATTCAAGTGGAAAAGATTGAGCATGAAAATCTCTACAATTATGTTCAGTAACATTTTCACCTAAAATTGAAAATAAGCTCGAAATTCGAGAAAATAAGATTATTCAATTGCAAACTGTTGGCAACTGTTGATTCTATTAAATGATTCACTATGGAGAGATAGCAGACCTCGTGTGTCTCCAGCATTATTGCCCTGTCATCAGCTGGCTCAAATATTTGAATAGTAGACTTGAGATGCGCGGAAACACTACCGTAGCGTCAGGTGATCAATTTTAATAACGGCATGGAAAGTTGTGTGAGTGCGCCACACCAGATTTTTAAAATTGTTATCATTTTGAAATAGGGTTGGTCCTACTTAGATTTTTTTTTTATTTCTCTGCGTACTGTATTAACGCCATACACTAACCGAATTCATGTTGAACTTGGGGCCCCACATTCAATGTTAAACCGTATATGGGGTTGTTGATGTTGGGTCGAATGTTGGATGCCTGGCTGGACGAGTTGGATCAACGTGACATTTTTTCCAAAAAACGTCACATTTTTTCCAAAAAACGTGACATTTTTTCCAAAAAACGTGACATTTTTTCCAAAAAACGTGACATTT
>NW_024091682.1:0-20296 GCF_014356525.2 Nilaparvata lugens
TTTCATGGTTATTGACAGGTTTCGACTCTTTGTTTCTGGCTTTTACATAAATGGGTGAGAGTGTGATGTAACTTCGGTGACTTGACAATTGTCTACCGTTTGACTCAAGCAATTCCTTTTTTTTTACGCTTAGTATGTTGTGTACAAACAGGTTTACACTTGAAATGGTTTTTTGATTTTATCAACGCTGGTTACAAATATTATATTTTCAGGATTAAATTTATCAATTTGAATTACAATTTATGATCTTTTGATGCAACAATAATAACTTTTATATTTAAAGGTAAAGAAAGTTCCATGTTCTTTTGAGTTTTTTTAGAGATACATTTATATGACATATACATGCGCATTCCGTGCAATTTAACATAAATATATTTTTGGTTGCGTTTTTACTTATAATTTCACATTAAATAATAGGTTACAATAATTAATAACGATATTGCTTTGATTCCTTACATTGACTCTATGATTTCGCACACATTGGTTGGTGTGATGAAGAAAATTATCCAGAACAGGCTTTGACTCTCTGAATAGATTTTTCTATCGATTCTGTATTTCAAGGTTAGATTTACACATTTTTTCAAAAAACTTTGTTTATTTTCTTTTCCTCCTATTCACTACTAACTTCATGTTATTTCTAATTTATAATTATTTTCTGTGGATAATATAATTCCTTGTTTCTGTTTTTCAGTTGTGCGGATGTTACTAGGCTATTGTTTCTGTGATGATTGTAACATGAGGCGGATGGCTTGATTAAGTTTGGTAAATTTTTAAAGTTGTTTTCAGTTTATTATTTCCTTGATTTAAAGTTGATAATAAGTTCTTCATTTGAAGTAGATTTTGATATTTCCTTATTAGCTGAGATGCGGCGATGTTTAGGTTATGTTGATTAGGCTGCAGTAGAAAAATGCTAGTCTGCAAAGTAATGATTCAATGGTTAGGCTGGATTATGAAATGTTTATAATTTGTGAATTCACAACGTAGCTTCCAGTTGATTAAAGATTATTATTTCCTCAAGCCCCCATCTAAATTGATTTCTGATTTGTTTCAAGTTTTCCATTCCCATTCGCAACTATCCGTTTTACTAAACTTTGCTTAAACGAATGTGCCTGCGAAGTAGGTAGATCTCTTCGGCCATGTTTGTTCTTCCTTGTCGACCGGTGACATGCAGTTTGATATTTTTAACCTTACATGCCGGTGATGTCTGTGGGTTCTTTCTAAATAATATTTTCCTTTCCTGCATGCTGGTGTAAGTCTGTTTGATTTTAACCGGACATGACTGGGGTGGTTGTATCCTTCTTAATATTGTTTTCCTTTTTTCTTGAATGCTGGTAAAGATTTGATGTAGGTTTCAGCCTAACATGACGGCGGTGGTTGTAGGTTCTTCTAGATATTCTTCTTTCTTTCTTGAATTGTTTTGCTGCTTGTGTGTGGTCTTGACTTTATGCGATTTTAATTGTTCTAATGTTGTTTTCCTGATTGTTTTGATGGATACTGATTTGATGTGTTGCAGGTGCTGTCCTTGTGGATGGGAGATACGTGCGGTCGGCGGTCCGGGCTGCTCTTCCACTCGGCGGCAACGTCCTTGGACTCCGGTGTCCGGTGCACGGTGGTACGGGCTGTCCTTCTACCTGATGGATGTCGTCCTCGGCCTGGCGGGTGATGTTCGGCTGGTCCCTCTCGGCGTTCTGCGGGTGCGGCGCGACTCAGTCTTGACATTCTCGGTAGGTTGGTCTCCCCATACATGTGTCATGTTCGCTGCTTTGTTTGGCATCAGTAATCAATTGTTCAGTGTTTCATTGTGTTTGTCTTTTCTTTCTTTACCTCTTGAATTTCCTTCTTAATTCTTCCTTTGATTGTTTATTGTCTTCCTTCATTTGTCGTGGTTCTTATTTATATTGTTTAGTGTTTTCATCCAGTTTGTTTCCTTTCTTTTGATCAATCGTCAATGCTTCCAGGATGAGACTCATCTGTAACACGGAAGGGGCGGTATGTAGTCTTCGGTTGGCGGCAATGGTTCTATGACATGAGATGCGGGCGTCCGGACCTCTCGAACGGCGATGCATGGGCTTTTATCCCCGCGGAATCCCTCCGTCTCTGAAATCGCTGACATGGTCTCCCGGATGCGGTGTGGTTCTTCCATAATTTATCGGATGATATAAAGATGCAAGTGTGTTGAAACGACCGCAAATATGTGAAACGGTTATATGAAACGATTATAAGTGAATGATCAGAAATTGAAATAGTGTGAAAAATGTGTTCAATGAAGAAATACAAAAGTGTGATTCAATAATATGTTCAGTGATGAAGTGATCAAATTAGCAATATCATTAACATAAAAATGACAAGAACATACAGGATACACAGTGAACACTTATGCGGTAATACAGGTACGCCTCTTATAATTTATTATTACTATTATTATAAATATTTTACTCTTATAATTTTCTTGCCGCATTCTATATATAGGGCTAGTATTCTTTGCAAAATTTTATATAAAAGCAGTGATGCTCTGCTTGAATTCCACAATATATCCGTGATTTAATTTTACTTCCCTCTTTATGCTTTAAAAAACTTTTAAAATGTAAATAACTTCAATCCTCTTTTCCGTAAAATTTTATAAATTGTTTCAATATAGACCTAATATTCTTCAATAATATGACCTTTCTTATGGTATTTCTTAAACCTATGACTTATAATATGACCAATCTTCAAATAACACAATAATAAATTCTGAGTTCGATTTTTTTCCTCAAAAAATTCATCAATCGATAAATTTCTTTTTCTGTTCAAAAAATTGAGTATGGCACGTCTTGCTATTTTAATAACAACAGTGAAAAGTTAATACCAATTTGAAGAAATTCACAACCATGAATTTTTCAAAAAAACAAAAATTTTCCCGTTGTCAGCGCTATAGTATACTGAGCAACTAAATAATCCTCGTAGTCGATTATCCACCTCTTCAATGCCTATCACTGTTGGGCGCCAAATCATGTGAAGCTCTTCCTGGGGGAGTCACTCTCACCTCCAAAGATAGGACAATACACATAGGGTGATGTAATGCCGTTTTTAAAAGCCTCACATGTATGGTGAATCTTGTACTGATCAATGGTGTAGAGGCTATAAATTTTGCAATGCATGTGTGGACGCTGAGTGGACACCATACTGATTGACTCACTACAAGATTCAATACAATTGTCGGAATCGCGGGAGGCCTAAACGTCGCTCACCCTTGATTCTTCTAATGACAGAATTGTATAAAGATGAAATTTTTATAAGTAGTGTAGCGATCGCTAAACACTGATACGGATACTTAAAATTATTACCTGTGAAGAATGAGCATAAAAATCATACAGGTCGAGGCAAAATCCCGATGTAGATAATTTACGGGACTGCGTCTCTAATAGTTCCGAAGGATTAAAATACGTATTGGGACCAATATCGTTTTTCAGAATATACTTCGAGAACAGAGTCTTGTCGGGTTTTTTAAGCTTATTGTAGGAAATTATATGATCTCGGCTGCGCGCTGTACTCTGATGTATTCGCTCCTAAGTCGAGGTTGTAACAGATCAAAAGCCGATATAGCTCAGGTAGGTACCATAATAAATATCTCGATCTGACCCCACTCACTACATCCACTTGACCTGTTCCAATATCCGCTTAATTCATTATTCCAATGACGTATTTGATTGGTTTCTTGATGCTATAGAACGAGCAGCCACAATAATTGACAGGCTTTTTTTTTTTTTTTTTTAAGAAATAATTCGCACTCAGAAAGCGAATTAACAACTAATAATATTATAATTAAATATATGATCATAAGTGCAGATTCAGAATTTTGATTTACGGTGTGAAGTTGTGCTCCTGGGGGGGTTATCTCTTATGATAGAGTCCCACGTTATGAAGCTATTGTGAGAAGTTGTAGATTGCAATTCCTTCACAGATAATACGATGTTTCTGGTATTTATAAGAGCAGTCTCTAAATTCCCTCTTTTGCGAATAAATTCACAAAAAATTAAGGCCTTCCGGCTCGCAAAATTACTGGGTTCAAACCTCAGCTCTAGCTCAGTGGTAGAAACATGAATTTTATAAATACAAATAATCACCATAAGGTTCAAGGACCAGGTATTGATAATTCTTACCGCTGCTTCTATGAAGTTTTTGAAGAATACCAGTAAGGAAATTAAAAGAATATTTGATGACTGATTATCAGTAACCATGTACCACTAGAGAATAATCAGGACCAACTATAGTTGTTTCTAGTTGATTCTTAAAACGCTCGTCGTGAGTACAAGTATTCACCAATATACCCTTTCAAAATTCCTTAGAACTTACAACGCCAGTTCTTGAAGCTCTCTGGATCCTTATATGATATAACTGGAACCTTATTAATATAATTTCTTAATATATTTGTTCTGGCTGATGAAATGAATATCATCAAAGGATGATAAATATTGAGTGCTCTGAATAAGGTTAATATTATTTGATTCTATGATTTTAAGTGCTGCTAAATATTTGTTGGTACCAAAACAGCTCAAACTATATAACACGAGATGAGTTAGGATATAATAAAAAATTCTATAAGTTTGTATGCTGACATAAAACACAAAATATATTCCCATAGAAAAAATGTGCATAAAATATTCGATAAATCTGTAATTCACTTAAATAATCTACTTTTAAAATCTGAATAATTATCACAGGCTTTGCTAATATTCACAATAATGAATTTCAAATTCATAAATATATTATATTTAATACTGGTACTTAGACTTCCAATCAATATAAAATTCTGCAGATAAAAACCTGTTCGGTCTATAAGTTTGATATGATATATTTTGTTCAATAAACAAAATTAATATTTAATAAATTAATATTCAAACATGAGATCTCAGGGCTTTTAATATGAATTCGGGCAGTGCATGGAAGTAAGCTTCCTACAAATAAATTTATAAAATGTTCTTGTGAACTATGTGATATTGTTCAACACGTGGTGACTTTTTATTTTAACTCTAATTAATTGGAATAGCGCTTTTTTATTAATTATTACCCCACTGAACGTAGACAAATGAGCTCATTTGGTTTGACTTATCACTCACTGACTGAAGTTCTGGATGTTCTCGTGGATTGAATTAATTATTTCCAATAATTAATTAGGTAGGCTCCTTTTCGTCACTGCTGGGCTAACGTGTGATCCAGATTTTTATAAGTTTCTTTCGAATTAAAGCTATTTTTATGGGAATCTTTACAATTACGAACTCTTTGACAGCACTGAGTTCACAAACAATTACATTCAACAAACATACATTACATTTAAAAAAGGGTTTGGCTTAATAATTCGTTAAAAAATTTTTAAAAGGAATAAGAAAAGACCCTAAACTCCATGTGCATCCTCTCGGGTTGGGATCTTAAGCCAGAAGAAAAGGTTTTCAGAAAAATTTGCTTCTTCCTAGAATAATTCTATAAGCTACTCTCTGATTGGCCCTCAATTTAATAGACTCAATACAATTGGTTGCCTTGGGAATCAGGGCTTCCTCGGCTTTATAATAGAAAAAATTTAATAAAAGAAGTTTTTATACAGATATATGGGGTATTTATCTTAAATTGAATTCATAAATAAATCGTAACATACGATTTTAATAGATAATACATTTAGTTTTTATATGAGTTTTTTATACTCTTGATTTATCATGCTTTTTTAGATTATAATAAATATTTATACAGAAATAATAGCTATTTGTATTTCTACACATCGACTTCCTTTAGTATACATAATATATCCTTTATGAGTGAATTTTATATGATTCAACCGGTCATATGGGTTGATCGAATAATCAGCTGATTCATTCAGTATTGGTTCGGATAATTATCGATTTATCCAAGATCGACTAATTCTTTTCAAAACGTAAACAAGTAACTCTAACCTCAATGTTCATGCATTTTATTTTATTTTTTATTTTTGTAATCCGCCAATAATAATTATGCCGCTTTATAATTTTTTGATCTTACCAATGAGTTCTCATAATTATTAAATCACAATAATACATATTTTCTTATCGTTGTTGATAATGCTATTACTCCTAATCACTAATAATACTTGATTTGAGTTGATTTACTCTTTAGATAGGTCTAACCTTCTTTCCAATTTTATAGTTCTATTACATTTTATTGGCTCATTTAGAAATATTTGGTGGTTTCAAATTACCACGTGACACAAAACGCCCTCTGATTTCTGATTTAAAACGACAATTCGAGAATATAATATAAATTTTATGATCCAGTTGGTTTTGGATCAGAAATCATATATGTTACAAAGTCTGCTAATAACTCTACTGAGAATCTTACCTCCTAACAATTCAACAACATATACAACAATAAATAAATTCAATTCAAATACATACGCCTTACATCGGCCAATCTCCTTCTACACACAATACACAATATAAACTATCTCCTCCTCCATACATAATATAAATCTTTTTTCTAATCCACGCTCTGCCCTCAGGCCAGAAGCACATTTGAATGTTGGTGCAAAATCATTGCCACCTAACAAACTGATAATTCTCCGACTTGCAGAGTATAACATTTTTCTCCCTCAACATAGAACAGTGACTTGTACATTTTCATTTCATTCTCTTGCAGAAATTGGGCTTTGTTTTCATGTAATGGATATTTTTAAAGATAATCTTTGGTAGGTTTTATCAACACGAACTTCTTATTCCTCTAATACATTGAGACTTGGGATTAATGCTTTTGGTGGTAACTATGCGGTTTGATCATTTGGCGGATAATTTTATGATTTTCTTAATAGTTTATACATAAATAATAATAATATAATATTTCTATAATATCTCTACATGCAATTCACATTTATATGACACTTGATCTTCTTATTCGGGGTATCAACTTTGATGATTTAATAGGCATTGACTATTCTGTTTTCGTAGTGTACAGCTGGTTTACGTTGGCTTCGGCTTGTCACTTGTCGCCATCTTGATGTTTCTTCCTGCTACATGAAGGTAAGTTGGCTTTTTAACATTAGAAGTTATTATTCTCTTGTTTCATTAATAAGAAAGGTGGTAAAAAAATGGTTTCTAAATTTTTTATTTCTTTATTTTCAGGTGTTGTTGTTCGAAGTGGATACTCGTCTGCGAAATAAGTGTGTTGCCTGGTGTTTGTTTGGTACGTATTTGTTGACAGGTAGATCCATGAATCCAAATATTATTGTTTATATTCTTATCGCTTATTGTCTCGATAATACGGTTGAGATTAGAAATATTTTCCCACCAAGTTAAATTTGGTTTGCTTTCTTCATACAACTGAACTGTATTACGTTCAGTTACGGCTGCTGTCCGTTGTTATTTATAGATGAGGCTGTCCTTATGATGATTTATTCTTCATAAATATAAAACCCCGGTATCTTGTATACCTTTTCAAACATTCTTAGCTTCCTTAATGGTTATATATTTCAGTCCATTCTTTTTCCAATCATCTTGTAGTCTTAATGCATTTTTCCTCTCACTTTCATTTAATATTCTTGGTTTCAGTTCGTTATAATTAGTAGGCTCACAACAATAAACATTTTTATAATATTACCTTTCCCATCATCAATAATAGATTCTTTTAATAACAACAACATAATATCTTCTATCATACCTACAACGCAGTCCTTTATCCATATCACAGCCATAACAAATAGTATACAATACATCAGAACATTTATCCTTTCTTTAACAATATAATCTCTCAACATGTAATAGTCAGGTACTTTCACTCTCTTATTATAATTTCTTATTTCTTTTACTCTTCTTAAACGCTGTTTATCCTTCCTCAAACTCAATACGTAGTCCACTTTATTATTATCATCCATGCATGTTTCAATCGTAGTTTTCCTTTCAGTTCCGTTTTTATCCCTGTATGAATCCATATTAGTCCTTCCAGTAGCTCCAGTTTCATTCCATTTATTATGTCCATTTTGCCGGTCACATCGCTGATCTTCTGCTTTAAAGCGAATGTGCCGCGGATGCATGCCGTCGATCTCCGGTCCTCCATCCTGGTCTCGGTCCGGAATCCTCCTCGGGCGTTTGAAACGGGCATGCGGCCGGTAACCTCTCTTCCGGGGCCTTCTCTGTCGTTTTCTCCGGTGGGCCTTCCGGTGTTTTTCTCTGGGTCGCTCCAGCGTCGTCCTGCCGTCCTCACTTTCCGGCTTGCTTTGGTAGCGGTTTGCTCCTTGAACCTAGTGTGCCGCGGGTGAATCCAACGATGTTTGGACGGTGGCTGCTCAAACTTGGTATGCTGTGGGTTATTGATGCTTGCTACAGGTTCGGGTGCCTTAGGGCGGTATTTCATTTTCAGATTTTACTACCTGTGATTCCTTAATTATTTCTGTGTTGATGCTGTATGTTATTTTCGGTGGCGGGGCTGGTTTCCTGGTGGTGGTTCTTCAGTGGGAATATAGGCTAAGAGGGATTGTTTTTTGCAGGGCGTTTCAAGTGCATGGCGGGCGGCTTTTGTTTGGTGGCTGTCTGGTGCGGTGGTGGATTTGTTCTGGTGGTTGATTTACTGTAGGTTGTTGTTGGTCTGTTTTATTGTGCATGCCATTGTATAAGATGTATTTGTTTGTTATGATTTTGTTTATTTTCGTCCTGTTTTGTGAAGGTTATTTTCCGTTTATTATTTCTATTCCAGTGATCTCTGTTATCATAATATGTTCCTTTGTGATGCTGTTTACTGTTTCGGTATTGAAATCTGTTTCTTCTGTAATTATTTTCAATGTACTTTGCACTTTGCGCATTTGCTCTAGCATTTGCTATATGATTTTCATTATTACTGTTTTGTTTGAAATTACTATTTTGCTGATTAAAATTTCTTGCTTGTTTATTTATATGATTTGGCTCAGAAGTAGCTGATTGGATAGAATGTAAATGTTCTATCAGTTCTTCACAACTGGAAATCGAAGATACTGCCAGTGTCATACGAACATTGAAAGGAAGCTTTTTTGTTAATATGTGGACCAGTGATGAATCAGCTAGATATTCGTCTAACTGATAGTTTCTATTCATCAAATCTGTTATAAAATCAGTGTAGGATTGTCCATTTCTGCTATCATAAGTGCATAAAATAATTTCTGATAATGCGTCCATCTGTTTACATTTGCTCCAATACTGTTGCAGGAACTGGGAGATGAAGTCCTCCAGGCTGTTGATATCTCGCATCCGGCTCTGGAAAAACATCAGCGGCTCGCCGAGTAGTAGACTGGATAATTGGAAACGCCACATTAACCAAGAGGTGGGTGTCAGTTCTTGAACGGCTCTTATTTGGTCCACAAATGGTTTGGGTTGCATGTGACGGTAGGAATTATCAAATTTTCCAAGATTTTGGAAAGGTTGAGTGCTATTTACTGGTTCAATCGGTATATAATGTATTCTGCTGGCTGGAATATTTTCCATGGATGTCGCTAGTCTGGAGACTCTTTCCTCACTTGCGGTCCATTTATCATCTATAGTTTTTATGTTCTCCTTCACTTCGCCATATAATGTGGTTATCTTTAGTTGTTGTCCGACTACGGCATTTTCTAATACATCGCATCTCTCACCTGATTTCGCCCCCTCCCCCGTTAAGTTCGCTATACCTGTCAGCACGTCACTTTGTTCTTTAGTTATTATTTCCATTCTATTGACATTTTCACCCATCTTCGATTCTATCCCGCATTTATTTTCTAATACCTTTCCCATGACCGTTCCCATGATAGCGGTGCCCAGCTCCTTACCCAATACGTCCACCTGTTTTTCAACTTCCTTTGGTACGTCATCCAACCGTTCATTTATTTGACAGGTGACATCATCTAGACGAGTTTCTAGCTTTTTGATAACTGCAGATTGAGTATCTATTTTTGTATCTATTATATTTCTCACTTCCTCCCTGAAGCTAGAAAATTTTGCATCCATGGTTTTAATACCTTCTTGTACAGTCTTGGTAATATTTTCAGTGATAGTTTCACTATTTTTCTGCATAGCTTCCCGGTTTGCCTTCGCTTCATTGTCCTGTCTTGCTAAGATTTGACTGAGCATGAGTTTGAGTTCGTTTGTAGAATCATTTGCCATAAGATTGGTAATGTAACCGACTGAAGAGTCTAATGTTGTATTGCGTTTTTCCAGGTTGGTGGCGGATGGCGGTTGACTGGCGATATCGGATGGCGATTGGGTAGCGGCATTCTCCGTTCCTTCGGCGACGCTTGGAGCGATCTGCGGAGACGCCGGTACCGGGTTGGACGCCCTCACTCCCTCATCCGGACTCTCATCGGACTTACTCGCATCGACGACGTTATCAATCTTCGTAGAAGACAATTGGGCTAAGTTTTGCGGGTCGAAACTGATGGAGCATATGCTGCCTCCCTCTCTCTCTCGTGGGGTCTCCGCTGCATCGTCCTGGGGCTGTTGATTTGCCGGTGTCGTGGCTACATAGTTTTGGGGATGTTCGCTGAAGTAGGAAATTTGCGAGTTAGCCGGCGACTGGTTCATGGTGACGTTATTATGGAAAACTTCGAGTAAATAGCCAAGTGTGTTGCCAAGTCTCAGGAATATTAAAATGGATTCAGTGATAGTGCCTATTCTGGATAAAATTGTGTTGTGTTGAAGTTTCAAGTGTCATATACATATATTACAAAAAGACCTTCGAGTGCTACAGGTACGCTTATCAACATAGACAGATATGGCTTACAAATTACACTAATATAGTTCTTAAAATTTTAATTAGGGTCTTATCCTCCTGAATAACGATAGTATTATAATGCCTCAAATAACCTATAACCCTGGTCAGCATACAATGTCTAGATTCAAAGATCAAAATCAAAATTTTTACTATAACTTTTATGGAAATTTCCATCCAATTTTCTCTATTATGAGAATTATGTTATCAAACTCGTGTGATACAGTTTGTCTGTATTTATGCAGCTTGAAAAATTTTAATTTGAAGAGCAACTCAATTATTTTAGCCAGAACTTACAATAGATCATCAGATATATCTTGTCGAAACAACTTCAGATTATGTTTCTTGCAGCTTTCAGTTTTATCAATAATTTCATTAATCATTGATAGTAAGATTGAGTAGGTAAGCTTTTCCTCATGCTCCACTGGTTGGGTGCCATTGTGTGAAGTTGTGCTCCTGGGGGGTTATCTCTTATGATAGAGTCCCACGTTATGAAGCTATTGTGAGAAGTTGTAGATTGCAATTCCTTCACAGATAATACGATGTTTCTGGTATTTATAAGAGCAGTCTCTAAATTCCCTCTTTTGCGAATAAATTCACAAAAAATTAAGGCCTTCCGGCTCGCAAAATTACTGGGTTCAAACCTCAGCTCTAGCTCAGTGGTAGAAACATGAATTTTATAAATACAAATAATCACCATAAGGTTCAAGGACCAGGTATTGATAATTCTTACCGCTGCTTCTATGAAGTTTTTGAAGAATACCAGTAAGGAAATTAAAAGAATATTTGATGACTGATTATCAGTAACCATGTACCACTAGAGAATAATCAGGACCAACTATAGTTGTTTCTAGTTGATTCTTAAAACGCTCGTCGTGAGTACAAGTATTCACCAATATACCCTTTCAAAATTCCTTAGAACTTACAACGCCAGTTCTTGAAGCTCTCTGGATCCTTATATGATATAACTGGAACCTTATTAATATAATTTCTTAATATATTTGTTCTGGCTGATGAAATGAATATCATCAAAGGATGATAAATATTGAGTGCTCTGAATAAGGTTAATATTATTTGATTCTATGATTTTAAGTGCTGCTAAATATTTGTTGGTACCAAAACAGCTCAAACTATATACACGAGATGAGTTAGGATATAATAAAAAATTCTATAAGTTTGTATGCTGACATAAAACACAAAATATATTCCCATAAAAAAGATGTGCATAAAATATTCGATATAACTATAATTCACTTAAATAATCTACTTTTAAAATCTGAATAATTATCACAGGCTTTGCTAATATTCACAATAATGAATTTCAAATTCATAAATATATTATATTTAATACTGGTACTTAGACTTCCAATCAATATAAAATTCTGCAGATAAAAACCTGTTCGGTCTATAAGTTTGATATGATATGTTTTGTTCAATAAACAAAATTAATATTTAATAAATTAATATTCGAACATGAGATCTCAGGGCTTTTAATATGAATTCGGGCAGTGCATGGAAGTAAGCTTCCTACATATAATAAATAAATTTATAAAATGTTCTTGTGAACTATGTGATATTGTTCAACACGTGGTGACTTTTTATTTTAACTCTAATTAATTGGAATAGCGCTTTTTTATTAATTATTACCCCACTGAACGTAGACAAATGAGCTCATTTGGTTTGACTTATCACTCACTGACTGAAGTTCTGGATGTTCTCGTGGATTGAATTAATTATTTCCAATAATTAATTAGGTAGGCTCCTTTTCGTCACTGCTGGGCTAACGTGTGATCCAGATTTTTATAAGTTTCTTTCGAATTAAAGCTATTTTTATGGGAATCTTTACAATTACGAACTCTTTGACAGCACTGAGTTCACAAACAATTACATTCAACAAACATACATTACATTTAAAAAAGGGTTTGGCTTAATAATTCGTTAAAAAATTTTTAAAAGGAATAAGAAAAGACCCTAAACTCCATGTGCATCCTCTCGGTTGGGATCTTAAGCCAGAAGAAAAAGGTTTTCAGAAAAATTTGCTTCTTCCTAGAATAATTCTATAAGCTACTCTCTGATTGGCCCTCAATTTAATAGACTCAATACAATTGGTTGCCTTGGGAATCAGGGCTTCCTCGGCTTTATAATAGAAAAAATTTAATAAAAGAAGTTTTTATACAGATATATGGGGTATTTATCTTAAATTGAATTCATAAATAAATCGTAACATACGATTTTAATAGATAATACATTTAGTTTTTATATGAGTTTTTTATACTCTTGATTTATCATGCTTTTTTAGATTATAATAAATATTTATACAGAAATAATAGTTATTTGTATTTCTACACATCGACTTCCTTTAGTATACATAATATATCCTTTATGAGTGAATTTTATATGATTCAACCGGTCATATGGGTTGATCGAATAATCAGCTGATTCATTCAGTATTGGTTCGGATAATTATCGATTTATCCAAGATCGACTAATTCTTTTCAAAACGTAAACAAGTAACTCTAACCTCAATGTTCATGCATTTTATTTTATTTTTTATTTTTGTAATCCGCCAATAATAATTATGCCGCTTTATAATTTTTTGATCTTACCAATGAGTTCTCATAATTATTAAATCACAATAATACATATTTTCTTATCGTTGTTGATAATGCTATTACTCCTAATCACTAATAATACTTGATTTGAGTTGATTTACTCTTTAGATAGGTCTAACCTTCTTTCCAATTTTATAGTTCTATTACATTTTATTGGCTCATTTAGAAATATTTGGTGGTTTCAAATTACCACGTGACAAGGTTGATAATAATTTAGCATTAACAGAATAGTTAAAAATTTTCTTGTGCTTGCATGATACCATGCGTGATTCGACAGAATTTTACAATTGATAAAATTTAACAGTTTTGAAAAAATAGTGAAAAAATGAATTATAAAATATTTTTAAAATGCTCGGGGTCGTGGTTCTGGCAGCGGAGGATAGTTAATCAACTACAAGTTCTTATAAATTCAATATGAATAAATTCTAGGCTCTTAAATGCTAAAGCGCTTGTCGGCGTGGCCAATAATTTAACGAAGAAAATTTTATATCTTTCTGCACTGAAATATTTTCGAAGCGTAGACTGGGGCCCCTTTTAAAACTTATAACTCACGTGAAATTCCTTGGTGGTCGTGGTTTTCTTCTTTAGATCAAAAATCGTTTGATCGGCAGCAATCCAGGCTTCGGTTTCAGCACGTGTGGAATTTTAATTTAAATATCTCCTTCACCGAATTAATTAAGGGATAATTTACTTTAAACTTTTAAATTTATCGGTTGATGAAAATAAATTTACAAATAACAAATAGATTGGCCTAAAATATTGGCTCACAAATGAAACATATAAAATCGAACAAGAAATTTTTTAACGAATAGGTCTTGGTAACTATAAAGAGATCTGAACGATGAGGATTTCAAAAGGGAAGTGCTGTCTTTTTCTCTAAGCTTCTTGGCTAGACCTTCTTCTGAGAATCTCGATGTAATAATTTGCATAAAAATTTTCCATTGGTAGAACGATTGTGACGTAGACTGACGTCATGGCAGGCAGTAGAATATAATTCCTTTAATTACAATAATAATTCAATTTATGTAATTCTTAAAACTGCTTAATCTTCTAGACATAGTCCTCTCATACAATGTACATGTGCTAGCGTATATGATAAGGCAGGTTGTCGTCTGATAGTAGATTAACATGTGTTGCTTTCAAACGATCACCTTTTTGTGCTATTTCTATGCACTATGATTGGCTTAGGCTTGCCAAAGAGATTTAATTACCATGTGGTTCAGCTGAATTATCATTATAAATACTATTCTTATACAATCTTATTAGGTTTGAGACTGTTATAATTAATTTCTGCCGTTTTATCAATAATATAATTTCATGCTATGACCTAGTTAGTTACAATAAGACCTGACATA
Source organism: Nilaparvata lugens (assembly GCF_014356525.2). Taxonomy (NCBI): domain Eukaryota; kingdom Metazoa; phylum Arthropoda; class Insecta; order Hemiptera; family Delphacidae; genus Nilaparvata; species Nilaparvata lugens. The sequence continues at coordinate 14,675 of NW_024091682.1, forward strand.
TAATATAATTTCTTAAATAATAAATATTTAACGATAATACATACTTTTATTTTTTATTTGAAATTCTTGGTCCTTTATTGATAGTTTTTATTTTTAGAGATGATTATATCTTGCGTGAAGCCAGCATGACATTGACAATACTTGAATCAGTCAGCTGTGTTTGAACTGTTTTTAAAAACATCTGATCGATAGTAAACAAAGTGTAACCTCAAAATCAATGAGCAATTCGTAAATAATTCGTGCTTTATTTGCAGAATAATTATAATTTTATTGAATAATTTTTCTAGAAAATATTCGGTACAGAACGGTACTCTTATCTAATATACAGTTACTGATAAGTAAGCTTTATTGCTCGGTCGCTAACTATTCTTTTAGAAAATTCTTTCATTTTAAAAGGTAATCACAATTTTCTCTCTTCTCATGAGATCTATTTGAAAGATTCATCACACAAAATATACCGTGAGTAAAAGTAATGTTAATTTTGCAGTCAGGTGAGTCCGCCGCCCGCCAAGACCAGAGCCACAGCCTCCTCCTCACTTATTTCAAACAACCAATATTTCAATCTTTTTTTGAAAATCGCAAGACTTGCAGCTGGAAAAATGTTATTTTGCGGAAGTAATCTCTTTAAATTAAGATATATTACTTGGGATGAGAAAAAACAATTTGTTGTTGAGAAGGATCTCGTCAACAACAAGTGACAACTGTAACAACAACAATTAGATAGATGGGAAACAATATATAAAGCATAATAGGTGAAATCGATAATAAATAGTCGCTGACAGGATAATCAATAAACACAAAGTGAGGAAAACGAAAGAAAAAACATCCCGATAACCTGTGGGGAATAGATGAGTGTACATAGTTTTTATTTGTGAAAAATGAAATTTCTCCAGTTGAGAATTTCAAGAATGATATACTTTGAGTTTGTAGGAGTGGCTTTACGCCAAGAAGAAGAAAATACTCGTTATTAAACATATCAATTATGGATAAGCAGCTAAAAATGCAACGATTTAACGTAACAAACACTTCAACTGCATTATTAACAAGAGCCTAATTCTACAGATTATGAAAACTCCTTCAAATTTTCTCACTCGTCATTCAGTTCTTTAGATAAGACACTCAAAGATATCCTAACAGGCTATTTTCATGTACTACAAATAATAAATCAGATTGGAGTACTTGACAGAGACAAGTTATTTCAATTAAAGATTATCTCAAAGTTGGATGAGATCATTGTTGAAATGCGATTAGCATTTTGAGAGCTCTTAAGTGCAATCCATTAAGTTGAATTTGTCAGCTAAACCGAAGAAAATCTGTCAATCTTCTAGAATGAAAAAAAAACGCAGGTTCAAGAAGCAATGACGTTCATGTCTTTGTCATTGTCAATGACTGTAGTACAGAAAGAAATGAGACTTGATAATGCTTTGTTTTATAGTAATGATTTCTCATTCATGAGTTTTTGGTGGAATGATCTGGACTTTCTAATTGATCTTAAGTGCAATCCATTAAGTTGAATTTGTCAGCTAAACCGAAGAAAATCTGTCAATCTTCTAGAATGAAAAAAAAACGCAGGTTCAAGAAGCAATGACGTTCATGTCTTTGTCATTGTCAATGACTGTAGTACAGAAAGAAATGAGACTTGATAATGCTTTGTTTTATAGTAATGATTTCTCATTCATGAGTTTTTGGTGGAATGATCTGGACTTTCTAATTGAAACAGACAGTTCAAAAGAAAGACAATTTCAATTTTCACTTTCCTTGCCCTATTACCATAGGTAAGGAAAGTATTGCTTTCCGAAAAAAATTAAGGTACCCCAATTTGTAAATTTCTATACGTTTCAAGGTCCCCTGAGTCCAAAAGAGTGGTTCTCGGTATTGGTCTGTGTGTGTGTGTGTAGGAGTGTATGTGCGTCTGTGTACACGATATCTCATCTCCCAATGAACGGAATGACTTGAAATTTGGAATTTAAGGTACTTACACTATATGGATCCGACAAGAACAATTTCGATCAAATGCAATTCAAGATGGCGGCTAAAAATAGCGATAATGTTGTCAAAAACAGGTTTTTTCGCGATTTTCTCAAAAATGGCTCCAACGATTTTAATCAAATTTAACCTAATATAGTCATTAATAATTGAGGTTGAGTGGTAGAGAGGACTTAAAAGTCCTAACTCCGCCTAATAAAGAATTTTTTCATTTTCATTTTCATTTTCATTAATAAGCTTTATCAACTGCCACGAGTCTCATATCTGTAAAAATTCCAGGAGCTCCGCCCATCTATGCAAAGTTTGATCTTAGATTCCCAACTATCAGTCTTCAGATACAATTCAAACGAAATCAATCAAGTGGAAAAGATTGAGCATGAAAATCTCTACAATTAATGTTCAGTAACATTTTCACCCAAAATTGAAAATAAGCTTGAAATTCGAGAAAATGTGATTATTAAATTGCAAACTGCTGGCAACTGTTGATTCTATTAAATCATCTATATATATATATAAAAGCGAAATGGCACTCACTCACTGACTGACTGACTCACTCACTCACTCACTCACTCGCAAAACTAAAAATCTACCGGACAAAAACGTTCAAATTTGGTATATGTTCAGTTGCCCTTTAGAGGCGCACTAAGAAATCTTTTGGCGATATTTTAACTCTAAGGGTGGTTTTTAAGGGTTTAAAGTTCGTCTTTTAGCATGTATATTCTTCTTATTCCAATATCTTGAAACTATAATAGAAATGTTCATACCATATGTTAATTAATATAGAACTATAATCTAGAGAGAGTACCTCTTCGAAACAGTTGTTCTGGTAACTAAATTAAAAATTTTGTCAGGTTGGCATTAGTTGAGTTGAGTCGATATAGTAACAGGTGTTTTTTCGAGATCAAATTGACATAATACGTTCAAATTCGGTACAGAGGTTCCGCTGGGTCTACTGCAGGCGAGCGAAGCGAGCCCGCTGATCTCATTTTTGGACAATCCTCGGGGGTCCAGGGGCCGAGCCCCCTGGCTAGACGGATATGGCGAGCGAAGCGAGCCTGCCGGCTAGTTTCAATATAAATAGATAGCAGACCTCGTGTGTCTCCATGTTATTGTCCTGTCACCAGCTGGCTTAGATCTTTGAATAGTAGACTTGAGATGCGCGTGAACATTAGCGTCAGGTGATATAACGGCAAGAAAAGTTGTGTGAGTGCGTCACACCAGATTTTTTCGATTACCTACCTCATAGAAGAACACATGGAATGTACCCATACAATATAAATAAAACAATATAAAAAATCTTAAAGCACCCTTTATTTTAAAAAAAACTTTAAAATAGTTTAACAACTAGTTTCGGTGATCACATCATCGTCAGGTTCTAAAATAAAATCAAGAAGTGTTTTTCATACAATATACTATTCATTTTGCTTATCTAACGAGTTCCCATATCAATTGGACGATGATTCAATTTAGTACTTATTATTGAGCGGCTTTTGAGACTTATGACCAACGCTGAGGATTTTTGAATAAGATACATCAATTAATCTCAAGAGAATTATCGTTCGATGCAAATTCTGTTGTATCGCTGTGGATTGCGATAATTTTCATAAATAATAGCGCAATTAGTACTTTCGATACGCTTGTTTCTAGTTCATTCTACCTAGGGTGCACAAATTAATATCGGCATGCATAATTAATTCATTACAAGACATACACATCATCATTATCGGTTAAGGCATCACCAGGATGAAAGCTTCCTTCACGGAAAAAGGGCAATGATGGATGTCATGATACAGTATCAGTTACAGTAGGCCTACATGCAGGATGAGTTGTGAGAAACATTATAATTAAGTATAATTTGAGCGACCCTTGTTCTATGTGTTTTCTGGTCAATGATGTTTCATTTAAATTAAGAAATTTTCATGTTGGTTTCTCTATTGATTTGGGTAGATCTTTTCCACATTCAACTACAAGGGAATTACCAGATCCAAAATCCTTTCTCTCTTCATTTCACAACAGGAAAAATCTGGTGTGGCGCAACTCACACAACTTTCCTTGCCGTAATGAAAAAAATCTGGTGTGGCGCACTCACACAACTTTCCTTGCCGTTATGAAAATTAATCACCTGACGCTAGTGTACACGCGCATCTCAAGTCTACTATTCAAAGATTTGAGCCAGCTGGTGACAGGACAATAACGCTGGAGACACACGAGGTCTGCTATCTCTCCATAGTGATTGATCTAATAGAATCAACACTTGCCAACAGTTTGCAATTAAATAATCACATTTAATCGAATTTCAAGCTGATTTTCAATTTTAGGTGGAAATGTTACTGATCATTAATTGAAGAGATTTCCATGCTCTATCTTTTCCACCTTAAATTTTTTGTTCAAATTGTACCTGAAGCCTGATAATTGGGAATCTGAATTCAAACTTTGCATAGATGTGGCGAAGCTCTTGAAATTTTTACAGATATGAGACTTGTGGCAGTAGATAGAGCTTATCAATAACTTATTTAGGTATGAATTTGATCAGAATCGTTCGAGCCATTTTCGAGAAAATCGCGGAAAAACCTGTTTTTGACAACATTTTTGCCATTTTAGCCATTTTCAATTTTAGGTGAAAATGGTACTGAACATTAATTGAAGAGACTTTCATGCTCAATCTATTCCACCTGAAAGTTTTTGTTCAAATTGTACCTGAAGCCTGATAATTGGGAATCTGAATTCAAACTTTGCATAGATGAGGCGAAGCTCCTGAAATTGTTACAGATATGAGACTTGTGGCAATAAGTAGAGCTTGTCAATGACTTTTTTAAGTATGAATTTGATCAAAATCGTTGGAGCCATATTTTAGAAAATCGCGGAAAACCCTGTTTTTGACAACATTTTCGCCATTTTAGTCGCCATCTTGAATTGAATCTGATTGAAATTGTTCGTGTCGGATCGGATCCTTATATTGTAAGGACCTTAAGTTCCAAATTTCAAGTCATTCCGTTGATTGTGAGGTGAGATATCGTGTACACAGACGCACATATACACACACACACACACACACACACACACACACATAAAAATCGAGTACCCTTTATGAATATTTAATCACAACATGTTTCGGACATTGATGCCATTTTCAAGTGCTGCCATTATCACATCACTTGAAACTATTATCACTTGAAAATGGCATCAATGTCCGAAACATGTTGTGATTAAATATTAGAGAAGGGTACTCAGATTTTTCTATTTCTTCCTATTTCTAGAATACTTCCTTATTAGAGGAGAAGCTGATGCTATTCAAATTGGAATTGAACAAATTGATTCAATTGAATCAATAAGTAATTACATCAAGATTTACAGAATGAACAGCCAGAACTATATAATGTTCTTATATAGAACTTAACCTATTTCGGACTATCTGTAACCTTATCTATAAATTAGGGAGAGGAATAGCACAAGGTCACCTTATTTTTCTCTCCCTACCATTTCGATGATGTACTTATTGAATGAATCAATCAATATATCAGATATATTTTGCATTTTTTCAGAGTATTGCAACATATGGCATACTACTGTGGGGAAATAGTATCATGCAGAAAATATTTTATTATTGCAAAAGAAGGTGGTCAGGGTTTTAACTGA
>NW_024091683.1:0-19626 GCF_014356525.2 Nilaparvata lugens
AATAAGTCTTCGGAAGACGTAGCTGTTCTATCTCCTCAAGTTAAATTGGATGGGCACGTTAAACTGTCGGTCACGGCTGAAGTATGACAGTCGTGAGGCCCATTGACGGCTTGAATGATATATATTCAGGCGAGGAGAAACTTCCGTCAGGAACTCCCCACCAATAAAAGCCATACGAATATTATTATTATGCCATGCCAGATCCAAATGGACAGATAGGCTAACATTAGGAAATATGTCGGCTACGTTTTTCAAAAACGTATTACAAGCTACGCTACGGCGGTGTGAGATGGCCTTCACATAGATAGATATCTATAGATAGGCTATATATTATTATATTCATCCATGAGTATGGTATATACAGCTGGATGGGAATTAATGACAAATTGCATTTATTCAAATGCTAATTAATGAATAGTTATTACTAAACGAAAATCCAAATTAAATGCTGTAAATCACCCCGAATACTTGTGCTACTGCACATATTGACAACAGGGTTAACAGCTGGATGGAAATTCGATGAGAGCTACTATCTAGAAATTATTTGCCAGCCCGGGAATCGAACCCTAATTGCTAGTCAGCGTCAGGTATGCTCACGCTTACACCAAACTGACAATCTCTGGATAGCAGCGCTCATTTTATTCGAAGCCATAGCGGCCAGCCAGTCTACAGATGAAAATTCATGAGAAATTGCATTTTATTCACATGCTAAATAATGAATGATTATTACTAAACATTAATCCAAATTAAATGCTGTAAATCACCCCGAATACTTGTGCTACTGCACATATTGACAACAGGGTTAACAGCTAGATGGGAATTCGATCACAACACCTACACACATAATACCTGAAGAGTCCAAGTATAGCAGCCTGTATGGTTTCAGCTGTTGTAGCTACATATTGACCCAACGTCGGCCAGCCCAGCGTAGGCCAACCAAGGCCAGCACTGGCAAACCACCAATCCACACTCTCGCGGTCGTCGTCATTAGTACGCACTTGGCGATAGTGTGGATGCGACATTATAATTCAATAAAACCACAGATAATTATTGTTAATTTGCTACTTACCAGAGCTGATGCCCTGAAACCGACAGCAAGTAGCCGAATATGGTTAGCAACACCTGGTCGGGCAGTTGGTACTGGAGCGGCCGAGGTTGCCCAACTCATCCAGCATCCACATCCAGTGGTAGTGCGCATGCTCCTTGCATGTAGATCCACCACCACTAGATGTGGATGCCGCCGAGTGATCGTGGTGCGGCGGCGACGACTGCAAATCAAATCAAATCTTCATTTTTCCCAAAAACATAATTACAATAACAATGATTATAAAAAACTAAAATACAATATAAAATGAAAAATGAAATTCCATCAAATAGGATAAATAATATAGATATATTAAACCAAGTCCCTGCAAGGTTTGAAAAAACCTGAGCACAGATGCTGAGTGTTCAATGACTAACAATAATGCAAGAAAATCATAAAGGGATAACATGCAACTTAGTTATGTTAACTAACATGCATTGAAAATATCGGGAAGAGAAACAGGGGGTGAGGAAGAAGTAGAACCAGGATTTCACTATTTTGAGCCCGGATTCTGCTGCTTTCTTAGTATCCTCCCAATTGGCTCCCTTGAATAACAATCAAGTGTCATCGGCAAAAGCGATTGACACTCCATTTTTTAATTCTAACTTGGAAGATCATTCATGTAGATTAGGAAGAGAATCGGAGACAGGACTGTTCCCTGTGCAAGACTATAATCAAGGCTGGTTTTATTAGCAATTTGAGGATTTGGTATCTATTGTTTAAATAGTTTTTAAATAATTAAAAATACAATCCGGCCTAAAGCAGCTGCTATGGCTGCGTTGTGCTGGTTGTGGGTTCGAATACCGCCAATGGCATGGTTGTTTTAGCATCTTATCACCAATGGCTGAAAAGAAACAATCAAGTGTGGTAAAAATTATAATAGTGAATGAATGAATGATTTGCATCGCGACTGGAATTCCCAAGTTTTAGACATTCCTTCACACACTTTTGTCATACGAAACACATACAAACGGTAGTATATTCCAGCCCATATAATAATATTATAGTATACAGTATTAAATATACGAATGGCTTTTTATTAGTGTGGAGTTCCTGACGGAAGTTCTACTGTCGACTACTGTCAATTATTACTGTTTTGGACGGGTGAGATTGTAAGAACGGCACAGTATGAGAGACTACCAGCGTCACATAGACGCCCTCTACTATGGCACTTCTAATTATGCTATCTATATCTATGGTACCACTCACCGAGCGGTGAGGTCTAAAGAACGGACGTATTTAATAATAATTATAACCTTTATTTCTGCATAACTGAGTATGTCACCAATATTTACAATTGTCATATACAATAAAGTAGCATACATATAACGTTGTATTAATACATTTATTTCTGAACACAGCAATCATGAGTTCAACTTGTCTTGATTCGAAAAGTTCTGTAGCACTGTAAAAGCACTATTCGAGTCTTTTAATTTCCTCCTAAACAAAGGTTTGCTCTCTATTGTTTAAATAGTTTTTAAATAATTAAAAATACAATCCGGCCTAAAGCAGCTGCTATGGCTGCGTTGTGCTGGTTGTGGGTTCGAATACCGCCAATGGCATGGTTTTTTTAGCATCTTATCACCAATGGCTGAAAAGAAACAATCAAGTGTGGTAAAAATTATAATAGTGAATGAATGAATGATTTGCATCGCGACTGGAATTCCCAAGTTTTAGACATTCCTTCACACACTTTTGTCATACGAAACACATACAAACGGTAGTATATTCCAGCCCATATAATAATATTATAGTATACAGTATTAAATATACGAATGGCTTTTTATTAGTGTGGAGTTCCTGACGGAAGTTCTACTGTCGACTACTGTCAATTATTACTGTTTTGGACGGGTGAGATTGTAAGAACGGCACAGTATGAGAGACTACCAGCGTCACATAGACGCCCTCTACTATGGCACTTCTAATTATGCTATCTATATCTATGGTACCACTCACCGAGCGGTGAGGTCTAAAGAACGGACGTATTTAATAATAATTATAACCTTTATTTCTGCATAACTGAGTATGTCACCAATATTTACAATTGTCATATACAATAAAGTAGCATACATATAACGTTGTATTAATACATTTATTTCTGAACACAGCAATCATGAGTTCAACTTGTCTTGATTCGAAAAGTTCTGTAGCACTGTAAAAGCACTATTCGAGTCTTTTAATTTCCTCCTAAACAAAGGTTTGCTCTCTATTTCAGTTGTGATATTCATTTATTCATTTACGGTACAAATGAATATTTGTCACTGAAATGAATACAAAATAGTAGGCTAGTTGGATAATTACCTGAAATGCTAGTGCAGTGCAGACGAAGATCTCGCAAGTATCTTGAGGTATGATTTCAAAACCGACCGAGTAGAATTTTTCTAGTGTCTTGTCCAAATAATTTGTTCCATTTCATCAATTTCCAGAGCCTGTAACAGAACATAGATAAATTGGATGACAATATAATAAATTCACAGATGAATGAATGGAATCACAGTTCACGAATTATCAGACACATCATATGAAAATGGAAATGAGATAATGAATAATGTATAATAGAAATTAATTCATAGATCATCACAATGCATACTTGAAATAATCATGTTTAGTACAAGTTAGAGTTTCTATACTCTTATTAGCTGGGCTCAACCTTTGATGCAGACGGAGAACAGGCCAACGAAATAGCACATCTAGTAAATTAATTGATGAATTGGAGGAAAATGACTGCAATACTTTGTGATAGAAGGAATGAAAAACTTAAGGGCAAAATCTATAAAACAGTCGTGTCGTGCGGCCCGCGTTGACATACGGAGCGGAGGCCTGGGCAGTTAAGAAAGCCCATGAACACAGACTGGAGGTCACTGAAATGAAGATGCTGAGGTGGAGTTGCGGCCTAACTGGAAGGGATGGAATCCCAAATGAAATATAATTAATTATTTTTAACAAGAATGAACAGTTGATATCAGATCAGATATAGGCTTAACGGTATCAGCTATCCTCTATAGAAGGTACAGAATCGGCCCTACTGTTCTCCTATCTTTCTCCACTAGAAAAATAGAAGAACAACGTTGCCAATTCTCTGTCTTTTGAAGAGGATAGCTGATACCAGTACATCTGATATTTATGTATAATTATTGGCAATGTTGTTCTTCTATTTTTCTCCACTACCTTTAGGAACTAACTATAGATATTGACCAAAGTTGGTGGTAAAATTGACCAAGCTATCCTCTTCAGAAGGCAGTGGCAAGGCAGATAATTGGCAACGTTGTTCTCCTACTTTCCTCCACTGCCATTATAACGTGGACCTCACTATAACGTCTCTGTTTTCAAAATTATCAAGGGACTTTATGCCTCCTATTGTGGTCTCAATCCTGCAAATAATATTTCAATATTTCAATGTTATATTTTTAAAGTTGTGTTTCCCAATTTACGAATATCTGTGGGCCAAGATTCTATATTACTCTATAGACCTCACTATAGTACTCATCTATTTCACTATCCATGACCAACTGCTAGTTGATAATTCAATTTTGATCTACTCGTATTTTTGACGACACTACAGTCCAATTTTTGAATAATAGTTATTAATGTGTGTTAAAAATGGATTTGAAAATCGAAAGCGCTCTAAACGTGGGTAATAGTTTTTAATAACTATTATTCAAAATTTAGACTGTAGTGTCATCAAAATCGAACACTATAGTGCAATTTTTCAATTAGTAGTAGAAGTATTTCGATTCGGATACTACCAGATCATCAAAATAGATATATTACATAAAGTTGGTGATAAAATACTGCCCTGAATTGAGCCACTAACAAACTTGATAGCCAGAAAAGGGTACTGTAGCAACTATTAAGTTGTACGTAAGTAGCTATTAACTTAGTAAGAAGTAAGTATACTTAATTATAACTGAGAATAAGTAACTTAAGTTGTGTGTCCCACCTGTCTGGTTGACTTCCTTTTCTGTGAGCATCAAGATTCAACATTCATGATTCAAGATCCAAATGCGTCCCCTTCTGTGTCTTCACAATCCACATTGAGTCACTGCAAAAACAGACACATATAATTAAAGTTTACAATCTTACTGTAGAGCACTCATATTTAAAGAGCAAATAATTGTCCATTAGCAGGTGTAACCCGTGAACCCTGGCAACTGAAAACTTTACAAAATCTACCTACTGAGATCTTGAACGATTTAAAAAGGCCTATAACCATCCTCAGTAAATAAAGAATCTATAAGCAACATTTCAAGTTAATCAGTTGAGTAGTTGAGACGTGATGATGCGTCGTTTGTGTATTTCCTATCCCCAACATGTATAAGCCGATTCCTTCCTTTATTATATTATAGATTTATCATTAGAAGTAGGCTATTTATCAAGTTGATGTTTCAACAAACTAAACTGTTATTATTTGCTAGGTTGGGATAAAACTAGGAAAACATGAGCATTAATGAATAAATGGTTTAAATTATAATACATAACCAACTTTCTGGACTTTCCAAATAAGAGAGGCTATTAGGAGTTTATTTCGAGGGGCCGAACGACGTCACTTATCAACTCCTAAAATCTAGCTACTGCATCCAAGGCTATCTTATCGTTGCCGGCCCCAACCTTCAACCCTCAGGGTGAGCCGGGTTGAAAGACTCAAAGACAGCACTCTATATCCAGTGCAGTCGAGTTTCTAGTTCACCTAGAGCTATCCCACTACAAAATGATTCATGTCATCGATTCGACATCATCTGCTGCGAACGTGGACAGCACAAACAAGTGAGGCGAATACAGATATCACCGACCACTAGAAACCTGGTGGTGACTTGTAGCAGTCAGTAGAACGCGCTGACACGCGGTAATAAACCGGTGGAGCCGCCAAGGCAGTAATAAGGGTCCTTATGCCGCAGCCACATGTTGGCCCAATGATGACCACCGCCAGTGTGTCGATGGGTAGTTTGCCAGCGCTGGCCTTCATTGGCCATCGCTCCAATTTTTCTCGAGCGGAGGCCAGCCCCCCACCGTAGGCCAATGAAGGCCAAACCACCCATCCACACTAGTCAACCAATGCCTGTTTTGTCGTTTGTTTTGCTGATTTTTCTGTGTAAATGAGTATCTAATAAATTATCGAATAAAATATTTGTGATATAATGAATAATTTTGATTTATCAAGTGATTGGAAAAACTCTTATAAATTCTGATACAAGCTACATTTTGTCAAGGCGACAAAGTTGAACAGCTGATGTAATAGGACAGAAGAACTGGCTAAATCATTGCCACTCTGGGCGGCACTGGCTAGATTGGCTTTCTTTCAAGATGGCGGATTTTGACGTCACGATTCTAGCCGAGTTTCCATTGTGCATGTATTGTTTGACGCTGGCCTTGATTGGGCACTGGCCACATTGCAGTGTAGATGGCAAGACCAACGCGGGCCAGCGACTGAGGACTAGGCATAACATAGTGATGTTTGCAATTCACTCACCATAGATATTGTTATGCTCGATCAAGCCGCGGCCTTCGCCCAAGATGAAGACGCCACCCTGATGGCCGTTGTAGATCTCGTTGCGGTGGGGTTGCTGTGGGAATGGATGCGGTTGTCGATGAACTGGCCGAGCCCGTACAAGCCACCCGTCTGTCCGTGGTGGATCTCGCAGTGCACCACTGTCACTGTCGGGTTGGCGCCCGAACCCCGCTATCCCATTGTTGTGGATGTCGTTCGCCTCCAACAAACCCTGCAAACAACAAATTACCACATTAACCACACGTCACGTTTATCTATATACTATATATGCAGGACGGAATTTAGGGTTTTAGTATATTCATATATGTTGTACAGTACGCATCCCATAGCTTTGAAACGGCATATAGGCAAGGAAATAATTACGGCGTTGCAAAAACATCAGGCTTTAGAGACCCTAGATCCCTAGATGGAGGAAGCTCCCTACACACAGAGATTCTTCATGAATGAGAGAGCTGCAACGTATCACCAACAATGGAAAGAGCTTGTTGAACGAATGTCAGCTGACAGGCTGTGTTGTGCTAAAAGGACGTAACTCCGAAATGCTCCTTGTATATCTTTTCGGATGCAACAAGTTGCTTTTGAAAAGATGAAAAAGAGCTTCTGTTGCTTATGAAAAGATACATTTTCAAAAATGTTGGATGTTTTTGAAAGGGTAGTATTGAAGTCTAGTGGCCCTCCACCGATAAGAAAAAAGCTACAGGACCCGGACTGTACGAGTAGTCATATGAATAGTTGATACAAACACAGAAACTAGTAACACAAAATAATACACATTATAGGCTAACAAGTCAAGGTAATACATAGGTAACATAGGGAGTATATGTTTTCTACACAGTCAGTATATGTGGTACCTACCGTCAATTTATCATGGCATGTTTTAACCGATGATTACTATAATGTCTGGCATTCAAACAATATTATAATGGAATTTCACCAGTTAACATCTCCTCAACCGAATAAAAAGCCTGACCGGTATCAACTTGAATACACTCTCTAGTAAAGTGCTCATGTAGATCGCTTATTAGATCTAATATATTCAAGATATCTTTGAAAAGTAAGAGCCTGCAGCATTAATAAACAGTGAAGAGTCAAATTGCTGTATATTTCTAAAAAATGGCTTGCAGGGATCCATTCTACCCAGATATTAAATTGCCACATCATAACACTGTGTTATTAAAAATATGCTTAATTTCTGCATGTACATAACTGAGTAAGTCACCATAACAATCATATATTTACAATTGTTATATACAATAAAGTAGCATAGATATGATGTTGAATTAATACTTTTATTTCTGAACACAGCAATCATGAGTTCAACTTGTCTTGATTCGAAAAGTTCTGTAGCACTGTAAAAGCTCTATTCGAGTCTTTTAATTTCCTCCTAAACAAAGGTTTGCTCTCTATTTCAGTTGTGATATTCATTTATTCATTTACGGTACAAATGAATATTTGTCACTGAAATGAATACAAAATAGTAGGCTAGTTGGATAATTACCTGAAATGCTAGTGCAGTGCAGACGAAGATCTCGCAAGTATCTTGAGGTATGATTACAAAACCGACCGAGTAGAATTTTTCTAGTGTCTTGTCCAAATAATTTGTTCCATTTCATCAATTTTCAGAGCCTGTAACAGTACATAGATAATTTGGATGACAATATAATAAATTCACAGATGAATGAATGGAATCACAGTTCACGAATTATCAGACACATCATATGAAAATGGAAATGAGATAATGAATAATGTATAATAGAAATTAATTCATAGATCATCACAATGCATACTTGAAATAATCATGTTTAGTACAAGTTAGAGTTTCTATACTCTTATTAGCTGGGCTCAACCTTTGATGCAGACGGAGAACAGGCCAACGAAATAGCACATCTAGTAAATTAATTGATGAATTGGAGGAAAATGACTGCAATACTTTGTGATAGAAGGAATGAAAAACTTAAGGGCAAAATCTATAAAACAGTCGTGTCGTGCGGCCCGCGTTGACATACGGAGCGGAGGCCTGGGCAGTTAAGAAAGCCCATGAACACAGATTGGAGGTCACTGAAATGAAGATGCTGAGGTGGAGTTGCGGCCTAACTGGAAGGGATGGAATCCCAAATGAAATATTTTAATTATTTTAATAATTTAATTATTTTTAACAAGAATGAACAGTTGATATCAGATCAGATATAGGCTTAACGGTATCAGCTATCCTCTATAGAAGGTACAGAATCGGCCCTACTGTTCTCCTATCTTTTTCCACTAGAAAAATAGAAGAACAACGTTGCCAATTCTCTGTCTTTTGAAGAGGATAGCTGATACCAGTACATCTGATATTTATGTATAATTATTGGCAATGTTGTTCTTCTATTTTTCTCCACTACCTTTAGGAACTAACTATAGATATTGACCAAAGTTGGTGGTAAAATTGACCAAGCTATCCTCTTCAGAAGGCAGTGACAAGGCAGATAATTGGCAACGTTGTTCTCCTACTTTCCTCCACTGCCATTATAACGTGGACCTCACTATAACGTCTCTGTTTTCAAAATTATCAAGGGACTTTATGCCTCCTATTGTGGTCTCAATCCTTAAGTAAGTATACTTAATTATAACTGAGAATAAGTAACTTAAGTTGTGTGTCCCACCTGTCTGGTTGACTTCCTTTTCTGTGAGCATCAAGATTCAACATTCATGATTCAAGATCCAAATGCGTCCCCTTCTGTGTCTTCACAATCCACATTGAGTCACTGCAAAAACAGACACATATAATTAAAGTTTACAATCTTACTGTAGAGCACTCATATTTAAAGAGCAAATAATTGTCCATTAGCAGGTGTAACCCGTGAACCCTGGCAACTGAAAACTTTACAAAATCTACCTACTAAGATCTTGAACGATTTGAAAAAGGCCTATAACCATCCTCAGTAAATAAAGAATCTATAAGCAACATTTCAAGTTAATCAGTTGAGTAGTTGAGACGTGATGATGCGTCGTTTGTGTATTTCCCATCCCCAACATGTATAAGCCGATTCCTTCCTTTATTATATTATAGATTTATCATTAGAACTAGGCTATTTATCAAGTTGATGTTTCAACAAACTAAACTGTTATTATTTGCTAGGTTGGGATAAAACTAGGAAAACATGAGCATTAATGAATAAATGGTTTAAATTATAATACATAACCAACTTTCTGGACTTTCCAAATAAGAGAGGCGGCTATTAGGAGTTTATTTCGAGGGGCCGAACGACGTCACTTATCAACTCCTAAAATCTAGCTACTGCATCCAAGGCTATCTTATCGTTGCCGGCCCCAACCTTCAACCCTCAGGGTGAGCCGGGTTGAAAGACTCAAAGACAGCACTCTATATCCAGTGCAGTCGAGTCTCTAGTTCACCTAGTGCTATCCCACTACAAAATGATTCATGTCATCGATTCGACATCATCTGCTGCGAACGTGGACAGCACAAACACGTGAGGCGAATACAGATATCACCGACCACTAGAAACCTGGTGGTGACTTGTAGCAGTCAGTAGAACGCGCTGACACGCGGTAATAAACCGGTGGAGCCGCCAAGGCAGTAATAAGGGTCCTTATGCCGCAGCCACATGTTGGCCCAATGATGACCACCGCCAGTGTGTCGATGGGTAGTTTGCCAGCGCTGGCCTTCATTGGCCATCGCTCCAATTTTTCTCGAGCGGAGGCCAGCCCCCCACCGTAGGCCAATGAAGGCCAAACCACCCATCCACACTAGTCAACCAATGCCTGTTTTGTCGTTTGTTTTGCTGATTTTTCTGTGTAAATGAGTATCTAATAAATTATCGAATAAAATATTTGTGATATAATGAATAATTTTGATTTATCAAGTGATTGGAAAAACTCTTATAAATTCTGATACAAGCTACATTTTGTCAAGGCGACAAAGTTGAACAGCTGATGTAATAGGACAGAAGAACTGGCTAAATCATTGCCACTCTGGGCGGCACTGGCTAGATTGGCTTTCTTTCAAGATGGCGGATTTTGACGTCACGATTCTAGCCGAGTTTCCATTGTGCATGTATTGTTTGACGCTGGCCTTGATTGGGCACTGGCCACATTGCAGTGTAGATGGCAAGACCAACGCGGGCCAGCGACTGAGGACTAGGCATAACATAGTGATGTTTGCAATTCACTCACCATAGATATTGTTATGCTCGATCAAGCCGCGGCCTTCGCCCAAGATGAAGACGCCACCCTGATGGCCGTTGTAGATCTCGTTGCGGTGGGGTTGCTGTGGGAATGGATGCGGTTGTCGATGAACTGGCCGAGCCCGTACAAGCCACCCGTCTGTCCGTGGTGGATCTCGCAGTGCACCACTGTCACTGTCGGGTTGGCGCCCGAACCCCGCTATCCCATTGTTGTGGATGTCGTTCGCCTCCAACAAACCCTGCAAACAACAAATTACCACATTAACCACACGTCACGTTTATCTATATACTATATATGCAGGACGGAATTTAGGGTTTTAGTATATTCATATATGTTGTACAGTACGCATCCCATAGCTTTGAAACGGCATATAGGCAAGGAAATAATTACGGCGTTGCAAAAACATCAGGCTTTAGAGACCCTAGATCCCTAGATGGAGGAAGCTCCCTACACACAGAGATTCTTCATGAATGAGAGAGCTGCAACGTATCACCAACAATGGAAAGAGCTTGTTGAACGAATGTCAGCTGACAGGCTGTGTTGTGCTAAAAGGACGTAACTCCGAAATGCTCCTTGTATATCTTTTCGGATGCAACAAGTTGCTTTTGAAAAGATGAAAAAGAGCTTCTGTTGCTTATGAAAAGATACATTTTCAAAAATGTTGGATGTTTTTGAAAGGGTAGTATTGAAGTCTAGTGGCCCTCCACCGATAAGAAAAAAGCTACAGGACCCGGACTGTACGAGTAGTCATATGAATAGTTGATACAAACACAGAAACTAGTAACACAAAATAATACACATTATAGGCTAACAAGTCAAGGTAATACATAGGTAACATAGGGAGTATATGTTTTCTACACAGTCAGTATATGTGGTACCTACCGTCAATTTATCATGGCATGTTTTAACCGATGATTACTATAATGTCTGGCATTCAAACAATATTATAATGGAATTTCACCAGTTAACATCTCCTCAACCGAATAAAAAGCCTGACCGGTATCAACTTGAATACACTCTCTAGTAAAGTGCTCATGTAGATCGCTTATTAGATCTAATATATTCAAGATATCTTTGAAAAGTAAGAGCCTGCAGCATTAATAAACAGTGAAGAGTCAAATTGCTGTATATTTCTAAAAAATGGCTTGCAGGGATCCATTCTACCCAGATATTAAATTGCCACATCATAACACTGTGTTATTAAAAATATGCTTAATTTCTGCATGTACATAACTGAGTAAGTCACCATAACAATCATATATTTACAATTGTTATATACAATAAAGTAGCATAGATATGATGTTGAATTAATACTTTTATTTCTGAACACAGCAATCATGAGTTCAACTTGTCTTGATTCGAAAAGTTCTGTAGCACTGTAAAAGCACTATTCGAGTCTTTTAATTTCCTCCTAAACAAAGGTTTGCTCTCTATTTCAGTTGTGATATTCATTTATTCATTTACGGTACAAATGAATATTTGTCACTGAAATGAATACAAAATAGTAGGCTAGTTGGATAATTACCTGAAATGCTAGTGCAGTGCAGACGAAGATCTCGCAAGTATCTTGAGGTATGATTACAAAACCGACCGAGTAGAATTTTTCTAGTGTCTTGTCCAAATAATTTGTTCCATTTCATCAATTTTCAGAGCCTGTAACAGTACATAGATAATTTGGATGACAATATAATAAATTCACAGATGAATGAATGGAATCACAGTTCACGAATTATCAGACACATCATATGAAAATGGAAATGAGATAATGAATAATGTATAATAGAAATTAATTCATAGATCATCACAATGCATACTTGAAATAATCATGTTTAGTACAAGTTAGAGTTTCTATACTCTTATTAGCTGGGCTCAACCTTTGATGCAGACGGAGAACAGGCCAACGAAATAGCACATCTAGTAAATTAATTGATGAATTGGAGGAAAATGACTGCAATACTTTGTGATAGAAGGAATGAAAAACTTAAGGGCAAAATCTATAAAACAGTCGTGTCGTGCGGCCCGCGTTGACATACGGAGCGGAGGCCTGGGCAGTTAAGAAAGCCCATGAACACAGATTGGAGGTCACTGAAATGAAGATGCTGAGGTGGAGTTGCGGCCTAACTGGAAGGGATGGAATCCCAAATGAAATATTTTAATTATTTTAATAATTTAATTATTTTTAACAAGAATGAACAGTTGATATCAGATCAGATATAGGCTTAACGGTATCAGCTATCCTCTATAGAAGGTACAGAATCGGCCCTACTGTTCTCCTATCTTTTTCCACTAGAAAAATAGAAGAACAACGTTGCCAATTCTCTGTCTTTTGAAGAGGATAGCTGATACCAGTACATCTGATATTTATGTATAATTATTGGCAATGTTGTTCTTCTATTTTTCTCCACTACCTTTAGGAACTAACTATAGATATTGACCAAAGTTGGTGGTAAAATTGACCAAGCTATCCTCTTCAGAAGGCAGTGACAAGGCAGATAATTGGCAACGTTGTTCTCCTACTTTCCTCCACTGCCATTATAACGTGGACCTCACTATAACGTCTCTGTTTTCAAAATTATCAAGGGACTTTATGCCTCCTATTGTGGTCTCAATCCTTAAGTAAGTATACTTAATTATAACTGAGAATAAGTAACTTAAGTTGTGTGTCCCACCTGTCTGGTTGACTTCCTTTTCTGTGAGCATCAAGATTCAACATTCATGATTCAAGATCCAAATGCGTCCCCTTCTGTGTCTTCACAATCCACATTGAGTCACTGCAAAAACAGACACATATAATTAAAGTTTACAATCTTACTGTAGAGCACTCATATTTAAAGAGCAAATAATTGTCCATTAGCAGGTGTAACCCGTGAACCCTGGCAACTGAAAACTTTACAAAATCTACCTACTAAGATCTTGAACGATTTGAAAAAGGCCTATAACCATCCTCAGTAAATAAAGAATCTATAAGCAACATTTCAAGTTAATCAGTTGAGTAGTTGAGACGTGATGATGCGTCGTTTGTGTATTTCCCATCCCCAACATGTATAAGCCGATTCCTTCCTTTATTATATTATAGATTTATCATTAGAAGTAGGCTATTTATCAAGTTGATGTTTCAACAAACTAAACTGTTATTATTTGCTAGGTTGGGATAAAACTAGGAAAACATGAGCATTAATGAATAAATGGTTTAAATTATAATACATAACCAACTTTCTGGACTTTCCAAATAAGAGAGGCGGCTATTAGGAGTTTATTTCGAGGGGCCGAACGACGTCACTTATCAACTCCTAAAATCTAGCTACTGCATCCAAGGCTATCTTATCGTTGCCGGCCCCAACCTTCAACCCTCAGGGTGAGCCGGGTTGAAAGACTCAAAGACAGCACTCTATATCCAGTGCAGTCGAGTCTCTAGTTCACCTAGTGCTATCCCACTACAAAATGATTCATGTCATCGATTCGACATCATCTGCTGCGAACGTGGACAGCACAAACACGTGAGGCGAATACAGATATCACCGACCACTAGAAACCTGGTGGTGACTTGTAGCAGTCAGTAGAACGCGCTGACACGCGGTAATAAACCGGTGGAGCCGCCAAGGCAGTAATAAGGGTCCTTATGCCGCAGCCACATGTTGGCCCAATGATGACCACCGCCAGTGTGTCGATGGGTAGTTTGCCAGCGCTGGCCTTCATTGGCCATCGCTCCAATTTTTCTCGAGCGGAGGCCAGCCCCCCACCGTAGGCCAATGAAGGCCAAACCACCCATCCACACTAGTCAACCAATGCCTGTTTTGTCGTTTGTTTTGCTGATTTTTCTGTGTAAATGAGTATCTAATAAATTATCGAATAAAATATTTGTGATATAATGAATAATTTTGATTTATCAAGTGATTGGAAAAACTCTTATAAATTCTGATACAAGCTACATTTTGTCAAGGCGACAAAGTTGAACAGCTGATGTAATAGGACAGAAGAACTGGCTAAATCATTGCCACTCTGGGCGGCACTGGCTAGATTGGCTTTCTTTCAAGATGGCGGATTTTGACGTCACGATTCTAGCCGAGTTTCCATTGTGCATGTATTGTTTGACGCTGGCCTTGATTGGGCACTGGCCACATTGCAGTGTAGATGGCAAGACCAACGCGGGCCAGCGACTGAGGACTAGGCATAACATAGTGATGTTTGCAATTCACTCACCATAGATATTGTTATGCTCGATCAAGCCGCGGCCTTCGCCCAAGATGAAGACGCCACCCTGATGGCCGTTGTAGATCTCGTTGCGGTGGGGTTGCTGTGGGAATGGATGCGGTTGTCGATGAACTGGCCGAGCCCGTACAAGCCACCCGTCTGTCCGTGGTGGATCTCGCAGTGCACCACTGTCACTGTCGGGTTGGCGCCCGAACCCCGCTATCCCATTGTTGTGGATGTCGTTCGCCTCCAACAAACCCTGCAAACAACAAATTACCACATTAACCACACGTCACGTTTATCTATATACTATATATGCAGGACGGAATTTAGGGTTTTAGTATATTCATATATGTTGTACAGTACGCATCCCATAGCTTTGAAACGGCATATAGGCAAGGAAATAATTACGGCGTTGCAAAAACATCAGGCTTTAGAGACCCTAGATCCCTAGATGGAGGAAGCTCCCTACACACAGAGATTCTTCATGAATGAGAGAGCTGCAACGTATCACCAACAATGGAAAGAGCTTGTTGAACGAATGTCAGCTGACAGGCTGTGTTGTGCTAAAAGGACGTAACTCCGAAATGCTCCTTGTATATCTTTTCGGATGCAACAAGTTGCTTTTGAAAAGATGAAAAAGAGCTTCTGTTGCTTATGAAAAGATACATTTTCAAAAATGTTGGATGTTTTTGAAAGGGTAGTATTGAAGTCTAGTGGCCCTCCACCGATAAGAAAAAAGCTACAGGACCCGGACTGTACGAGTAGTCATATGAATAGTTGATACAAACACAGAAACTAGTAACACAAAATAATACACATTATAGGCTAACAAGTCAAGGTAATACATAGGTAACATAGGGAGTATATGTTTTCTACACAGTCAGTATATGTGGTACCTACCGTCAATTTATCATGTCATGTTTTAACCGATGATTACTATAATGTCTGGCATTCAAACAATATTATAATGGAATTTCACCAGTTAACATCTCCTCAACCGAATAAAAAGCCTGACCGGTATCAACTTGAATACACTCTCTAGTAAAGTGCTCATGTAGATCGCTTATTAGATCTAATATATTCAAGATATCTTTGAAAAGTAAGAGCCTGCAGCATTAATAAACAGTGAAGAGTCAAATTGCTGTATATTTCTAAAAAATGGCTTGCAGGGATCCATTCTACCCAGATATTAAATTGCCACATCATAACACTGTGTTATTAAAAATATGCTTAATTTCTGCATGTACATAACTGAGTAAGTCACCATAACAATCATATATTTACAATTGTTATATACAATAAAGTAGCATAGATATGATGTTGAATTAATACTTTTATTTCTGAACACAGCAATCATGAGTTCAACTTGTCTTGATTCGAAAAGTTCTGTAGCACTGTAAAAGCACTATTCGAGTCTTTTAATTTCCTCCTAAACAAAGGTTTGCTCTCTATTTCAGTTGTGATATTCATTTATTCATTTACGGTACAAATGAATATTTGTCACTGAAATGAATACAAAATAGTAGGCTAGTTGGATAATTACCTGAAATGCTAGTGCAGTGCAGACGAAGATCTCGCAAGTATCTTGAGGTATGATTACAAAACCGACCGAGTAGAATTTTTCTAGTGTCTTGTCCAAATAATTTGTTCCATTTCATCAATTTTCAGAGCCTGTAACAGTACATAGATAATTTGGATGACAATATAATAAATTCACAGATGAATGAATGGAATCACAGTTCACGAATTATCAGACACATCATATGAAAATGGAAATGAGATAATGAATAATGTATAATAGAAATTAATTCATAGATCATCACAATGCATACTTGAAATAATCATGTTTAGTACAAGTTAGAGTTTCTATACTCTTATTAGCTGGGCTCAACCTTTGATGCAGACGGAGAACAGGCCAACGAAATAGCACATCTAGTAAATTAATTGATGAATTGGAGGAAAATGACTGCAATACTTTGTGATAGAAGGAATGAAAAACTTAAGGGCAAAATCTATAAAACAGTCGTGTCGTGCGGCCCGCGTTGACATACGGAGCGGAGGCCTGGGCAGTTAAGAAAGCCCATGAACACAGATTGGAGGTCACTGAAATGAAGATGCTGAGGTGGAGTTGCGGCCTAACTGGAAGGGATGGAATCCCAAATGAAATATTTTAATTATTTTAATAATTTAATTATTTTTAACAAGAATGAACAGTTGATATCAGATCAGATATAGGCTTAACGGTATCAGCTATCCTCTATAGAAGGTACAGAATCGGCCCTACTGTTCTCCTATCTTTTTCCACTAGAAAAATAGAAGAACAACGTTGCCAATTCTCTGTCTTTTGAAGAGGATAGCTGATACCAGTACATCTGATATTTATGTATAATTATTGGCAATGTTGTTCTTCTATTTTTCTCCACTACCTTTAGGAACTAACTATAGATATTGACCAAAGTTGGTGGTAAAATTGACCAAGCTATCCTCTTCAGAAGGCAGTGACAAGGCAGATAATTGGCAACGTTGTTCTCCTACTTTCCTCCACTGCCATTATAACGTGGACCTCACTATAACGTCTCTGTTTTCAAAATTATCAAGGGACTTTATGCCTCCTATTGTGGTCTCAATCCTTAAGTAAGTATACTTAATTATAACTGAGAATAAGTAACTTAAGTTGTGTGTCCCACCTGTCTGGTTGACTTCCTTTTCTGTGAGCATCAAGATTCAACATTCATGATTCAAGATCCAAATGCGTCCCCTTCTGTGTCTTCACAATCCACATTGAGTCACTGCAAAAACAGACACATATAATTAAAGTTTACAATCTTACTGTAGAGCACTCATATTTAAAGAGCAAATAATTGTCCATTAGCAGGTGTAACCCGTGAACCCTGGCAACTGAAAACTTTACAAAATCTACCTACTAAGATCTTGAACGATTTGAAAAAGGCCTATAACCATCCTCAGTAAATAAAGAATCTATAAGCAACATTTCAAGTTAATCAGTTGAGTAGTTGAGACGTGATGATGCGTCGTTTGTGTATTTCCCATCCCCAACATGTATAAGCCGATTCCTTCCTTTATTATATTATAGATTTATCATTAGAACTAGGCTATTTATCAAGTTGATGTTTCAACAAACTAAACTGTTATTATTTGCTAGGTTGGGATAAAACTAGGAAAACATGAGCATTAATGAATAAATGGTTTAAATTATAATACATAACCAACTTTCTGGACTTTCCAAATAAGAGAGGCGGCTATTAGGAGTTTATTTCGAGGGGCCGAACGACGTCACTTATCAACTCCTAAAATCTAGCTACTGCATCCAAGGCTATCTTATCGTTGCCGGCCCCAACCTTCAACCCTCAGGGTGAGCCGGGTTGAAAGACTCAAAGACAGCACTCTATATCCAGTGCAGTCGAGTCTCTAGTTCACCTAGTGCTATCCCACTACAAAATGATTCATGTCATCGATTCGACATCATCTGCTGCGAACGTGGACAGCACAAACACGTGAGGCGAATACAGATATCACCGACCACTAGAACCTGGTGGTGACTTGTAGCAGTCAGTAGAACGCGCTGACACGCGGTAATAAACCGGTGGAGCCGCCAAGGCAGTAATAAGGGTCCTTATGCCGCAGCCACATGTTGGCCCAATGATGACCACCGCCAGTGTGTCGATGGGTAGTTTGCCAGCGCTGGCCTTCATTGGCCATCGCTCCAATTTTTCTCGAGCGGAGGCCAGCCCCCCACCGTAGGCCAATGAAGGCCAAACCACCCATCCACACTAGTCAACCAATGCCTGTTTTGTCGTTTGTTTTGCTGATTTTTCTGTGTAAATGAGTATCTAATAAATTATCGAATAAAATATTTGTGATATAATGAATAATTTTGATTTATCAAGTGATTGGAAAAACTCTTATAAATTCTGATACAAGCTACATTTTGTCAAGGCGACAAAGTTGAACAGCTGATGTAATAGGACAGAAGAACTGGCTAAATCATTGCCACTCTGGGCGGCACTGGCTAGATTGGCTTTCTTTCAAGATGGCGGATTTTGACGTCACGATTCTAGCCGAGTTTCCATTGTGCATGTATTGTTTGACGCTGGCCTTGATTGGGCACTGGCCACATTGCAGTGTAGATGGCAAGACCAACGCGGGCCAGCGACTGAGGACTAGGCATAACATAGTGATGTTTGCAATTCACTCACCATAGATATTGTTATGCTCGATCAAGCCGCGGCCTTCGCCCAAGATGAAGACGCCACCCTGATGGCCGTTGTAGATCTCGTTGCGGTGGGGTTGCTGTGGGAATGGATGCGGTTGTCGATGAACTGGCCGAGCCCGTACAAGCCACCCGTCTGTCCGTGGTGGATCTCGCAGTGCACCACTGTCACTGTCGGGTTGGCGCCCGAACCCCGCTATCCCATTGTTGTGGATGTCGTTCGCCTCCAACAAACCCTGCAAACAACAAATTACCACATTAACCACACGTCACGTTTATCTATATACTATATATGCAGGACGGAATTTAGGGTTTTAGTATATTCATATATGTTGTACAGTACGCATCCCATAGCTTTGAAACGGCATATAGGCAAGGAAATAATTACGGCGTTGCAAAAACATCAGGCTTTAGAGACCCTAGATC
>NW_024091684.1:0-15108 GCF_014356525.2 Nilaparvata lugens
TTCTCCACTGCCATTATAACGTGGACCTCACTATAGAAAAACGATTAATTCATATATTGAGGCACTTTTTGCATGCATAAGGTGTATGCACACTGACAGCGGTCTGAGCAGTCTAAGGAGGATATTATGTTTGAATCTTTCTCAAGAAAGCTGGTAAACATGAGGCGCTCTTCAGGAAGGCTGGTAAACATTAGTCGCTCTCCAAAAAGTCTGGTAAACATCAAACGCTCTTTGTACAACACAACCTCAATTTATTTCTGTGCACACACCCTAAATAATAAATTCATATTCTCGTTCCTGCAACATAAATTGAAAACATTAGAAAAGTTTTCAACAGGTCACAATACTTTTCATGCAACAATTGAATCGGTCTGAAGAGAAAGGGAACATGTCAAAAATCAGAATTTTTCAGGGGAGAGATAAACTGAATACAGATAAAAGTATTGATAATTCCAAGATTGTTTTTTGTCATTAGGGTGCAAACTCTTTTAAGACAACAATTTTTATCCAGTATAAGCACTTATATAAGATTCACCCCTTAAAATTGAGTTTTTTGTTAACTTCCTTTTACTCATGATGATATTATTAATATTATCACTCTTCAACTTTTACAATAAACACTTCAACCGAAAGCAATCTAACCTCAAATCAGCGCATGAATCAGAGGTAAACTAACAACAAATAGCATAAAAATCACAACTGTTTTTGACAGTTCGGCGTTGAAAGGGAACATGTGTGTCATAACTAGTTTCCTTTCACTTCAGTATAGCAAAAATACGATATCTGTTTCTCGTATAAAGAGAATGCTGACATGTTCCCTTTCAACTCCAATCGATGTATCCCACAGTAAACAACTCATTTCAACCATAAAAATAATAAAAATTTTGACATGTTCCCTTTCTCCTCAGGCCGATTCAATGAAAAAAAATCCAGTCAAACTAGACATGAAATTGGTGAAAACAGGACAAAATAAAAATGGAGAGGAATACAATAAATTCCTCCCCTTTTTGTATTAGACAGTGGTTTGGGCTTACATGTTTTTTGTCTCCAAGTTCATGTTCATGAGAAAAGCCGTATAAATTATACCGGGTGTTCCAAAAAGAATAACCCAATTTTAAAACAGTAATATTTATTTTAAAGAAAATTGTGTACACAAACCAATTTTACATCAAATTACTAACATAAGTATCAAGTTTATGATGATGTATTATAAGTGTTCTATGTGCCCTCCTTTTGAGGCTCGGACGACATCCAAACGGTAGCCAAATTCATTCCAGACTGTTCGCAAGATGTCTGTCTTCTCAGACTGTTGCAACTGCATTAGTTGTCCCGGTTTTTACCTCCTCAATATCAAACGCTAAAGATCGTGTTTATGTACCTCCCTTAGCACTTGATATTGAGGAGCTAAAAAACAGGATAACTGATTCAGTAGCTGGGAGCTATAGTCCGAGAAGACATCTTGCCAACAGACTGGGATGAATTTGGCTACCGTCTAGATGTCATCTGAGCCTCAAAAGTAGGGCACATAGAACTTATAATACATCATCATAAACTTGATACTTCTGTGAGTAATGTGATGTAGAATTGTGTACACAATTTTTTTAGAAATAAATATTACTGTTTAAAATTAGGTCATTCTTTTTGAAACACCCGGTATACTGTACTTCAAAGACATTTATTGCGATAGAAAACCTTACAGAACTTTGCAATTTGAATACGATTTTTTTCTAAAAAGTTACATTGCAATCAAGTCTGAAAAGACTATTGATCAATTTTTTAATATGGTATTATGATGAATTATTAAGATATGTAGTTCTCACCAGGACTACCTCTTCTAGCAACTTCTCCTTAAGGCTGTGCAAAGGCTAAAAATAAATTTTCTACTGGTGATATTTTTCAAAGTTTTTCGATTTGTATATCATAAGCTATCAAAATGAAAAAGTTTTCTAAGGAAAACATTTTTTTCTGATCATTACTTTTTGAGATATGAGCGCCTAAAGTTTAAATTTTTGGGACAGAACATTCAAATTCGGTAAGAGGTAAATCCATGAGATTTGAAGGATAAATTCTTCATGGTGTTGATCTAGTGAAACAAAAACTTTTCCAAAATATAGATTTTTGCGAAAGTTATTCAATTTACCAAAAATACTCAACTAAAAATGACCAAAAATACTCAACTAAGTAATTTTTGGTCATTTTTATTAAATTAAATAACTTTCTCGAAAATTGATATTCTCAGATAATTTTTGTTTTACTAGATCAACAATACCATGAAGAGATATCCTCTAAATTTCATGGATTTATATCCTACCGAATTTGAAATGTTCTGTCCCAAAAATTTAAACTGCGGGCGCTCATATCTCAAAAAGTAATGATCGAAAAAAATGTTTTCCTGAGAAAACTTTTTTATTTTGATAGCTTGATGATATATAAATCGAAAAACTTTGAAAAATATCACCAGTAGAAAGTTTATTTTTAGCCTTTGCACAGCCTTAAAATTGACAAATATTAGAAATGAATGAATATAACTAAATCGCGATGTATTAAATATACACATTCACACTGCTCTGCTTTTGACACTTTCACTCCACAATTTGAAGGGTATGGTCCGCTTAAATCTGCGCAGCATATGTGTGTTGTCAAGTAGCTGAACGACTTCTTCATTTTCATGCCGTTGTATCCTGTCTGTCTGCTAGTGGGCGAAGCGCCGAGACGAACTTCTTACGAGACGAACAACTCCACCTCCAGATTTTTCTGGATGTCAGCGTTCCGGATGAATCTTGGAGTGTATATATATATATATATAAAAGCGAAGTGGCACTCACTCACTCACTGACTGATTGACTCACTCACACACTCTAAAAATCTACCGGACCAAAAACGTTCAAATTTGGTAGGTATGTTCAGTTGGCCTTTTAGAGGCACACTAAGAACGGATTTAAAAAAATTCCAAAGATAAGTCCAAAATCTGCGTTTTCTCAGCTTTATCGAGAACGAATGAACAGAAATCCTCTAAATTTCATGGATTTATATCCTACCGAATTTGAAATGTTCTGTCCCAAAAATTTAAACTGCGGGCGCTCATATCTCAAAAAGTAATGATCGAAAAAAATGTTTTCCTGAGAAAACTTTTTTATTTTGATAGCTTGATGATATATAAATCGAAAAACTTTGAAAAATATCACCAGTAGAAAGTTTATTTTTAGCCTTTGCACAGCCTTAAAATTGACAAATATTAGAAATGAATGAATATAACTAAATCGCGATGTATTAAATATACACATTCACACTGCTCTGCTTTTGACACTTTCACTCCACAATTTGAAGGGTATGGTCCGCTTAAATCTGCGCAGCATATGTGTGTAGTCAAGTAGCTGAACGACTTCTTCATTTTCATGCCGTTGTATCCTGTCTGTCTGCTAGTGGGCGAAGCGCCGAGACGAACTTCTTACGAGACGAACAACTCCACCTCCAGATTTTTCTGGATGTCAGCGTTCCGGATGAATCTTGGAGTGTATATATATATATATATATATATATATATATATATATAATATATATATATATATTATATATAAAAGCGAAGTGGCACTCACTCACTCACTGACTGATTGACTCACTCACACACTCTAAAAATCTACCGGACCAAAAACGTTCAAAGTTGGTAGGTATGTTCAGTTGGCCTTTTAGAGGCACACTAAGAACGTATTTAAAAAAAATTCCAAAGATAAGTCCAAAATCTGCGTTTTCTCAGCTTTATCGAGAACGAATGAACAGAAATTGTTCAAATTTAGTACAGAAGCTCAGCTAGGGTGTAATAATGTTGTGTTAGAAGGAATTTGCAATAACGTCAAAGATACACCAAAATTAGCGTTTTTTGCTTTTTCTCAGATTTATCGAGAACAAATGAACAGAAAATGTTCAAATTTAGTACAGAAGCTCAGCTAGGGTGTAATAATGTTGTGTTGGAAGGAATTTGAAATAACGCCAAAGATACGCCCAGAGTTAGCGGTTTTTTGCGTTTTCTCAGTTCTTTCATCAAGTAATAGACAGAAAATGTTCAAATTGCACCAAATTATTGAAATTAATCGGTGATTGAATCGAGCGAGGAAGTACTTTGACTGTCTGATTGAATGAAGCATGCTCAAATGGAAAATGCAGGCGAGCGAAGCGAGCCCGCTGATCTCATTTTGGACGATCCAGTCGGGGGTCCAGGGGGTGGAGCCCCCTGGCTAGACGTATATGACGAGCGAAGCGAGCCTGACGGCTAGTCAATGATATTCCTCAAAACAATTTGTTAATAACTTTGGTGTAGACGCAGCTTTACAGTATGACTAGACAACAAATCTGTCTAAAATAGTACAATTGTCTCCTGTATCAACATCACAAAATCTCAGAAGAATTTGACCATTATTTTTATTATAATCATTATTATTTAACGAAAAAACAAATTTAATTCTGTAATTCACCCCGAAAACGTCTGCTACTGCAAATATTTACAACAGGGTAAACAGCTAGATGGAAATTCGATGAGCTCTACTATTCAAAAATTGTACTCTTCTAATTTATTATAATCTTCTATCATTGATGAAATTGATGCACTTATAAGACTTAGGCTTGTGCATGGATATGCATAAAAACAGATAATTATGAGAGATGAATGGACTTATAGTTTCGGGAATATTCTGAACACAGACGGAAATAAATTGAAAGTTGCATTAATAGATAATTATTGATGATTAATTAATTGAAACTAATTATACTATTCTGTGGAGTAAGTTTCAAGGATAAAAATGAGAGTTGATGTACTGAACATGAGCGGTCAACCTTCCAATGGAAGTACCAAATGAAAAAGGCAAATAAATAATTATTGAAAAATATGACTTGAGCCAATGTACCTTAAAATACAAAAAATCTGATCATAATAGCTTAACCATGCTATGCTATACACATAAAAAAATGTTATGTTGAACAGGTTTTTTTTCACACTGATAATTGACTTTTGGTTGAAGAAAAAATGAAAATGTAATAAATATGGATTAGTACAGAAGCTCAGCTAGGGTGTAATAATGTTGTGTTGGAAGGAATTTGAAATAACGCCAAAGATACGCCCAGAGTTAGCGGTTTTTTGCGTTTTCTCAGTTCTTTCATCAAGTAATAGACAGAAAATGTTCAAATTGCACCAAATAATTGAAATTAATCGGTGATTGAATCGAGCGAGGAAGTACTTTGACTGTCTGATTGAATGAAGCATGCTCAAATGGAAAATGCAGGCGAGCGAAGCGAGCCCGCTGATCTCATTTTCGGACGATCCAGTCGGGGGTCCAGGGGGCGGAGCCCCCTGGCTAGACGGATATGACGAGCGAAGCGAGCCTGACGGCTAGTCAATGATATTCCTCAAAACAATTTGTTAATAACTTTGGTGTAGACGCAGCTTTACAGTATGACTAGACAACAAATCCGTCTAAAATAGTACCATTGTCTCCTGTATCAACATCACAAAATCTCAAAAGAATTTGACCATTATTTTTATTATAATCATTATTATTTAACGAAAAAACAAATTTAATTCTGTAATTCACCCCGAAAACCTCTGCTACTGCAAATATTTACAACAGGGTAAACAGCTAGATGGAAATTCGATGAGCTCTACTATTCAAAAATTGTACTCTTCTAATTTATTATAATCTTCTATCATTGATGAAATTGATGCACTTATAAGACTTAGGCTTGTGCATGGATATGCATAAAAACAGATAATTATGAGAGATGAATGGACTTATAGTTTCGGGAATATTCTGAACACAGACGGAAATAAATTGAAAGTTGCATTAATAGATAATTATTGATGATTAATTAATTGAAACTAATTATACTATTCTGTGGAGTAAGTTTCAAGGATAAAAATGAGAGTTGATGTACTGAACATGAGCGGTCAACCTTCCAATGGAAGTACCAAATGAAAAAGGCAAATAAATAATTATTGAAAAATATGACTTGAGCCAATGTACCTTAAAATACAAAAAATCTGATCATAATAGCTTAACCATGCTATGCTATACACATAAAAAAATGTTATGTTGAACAGGTTTTTTTTCACACTGATAATTGACTTTTGGTTGAAGAAAAAATGAAAATGTAATAAATATGGATTAGTACAGAGAAATAAAGCATAGAAGATGCAAGTAATACAATTTCATTTCATTTTCTACAATGATAGGTTCAAGATGCTAATAGATGAGAAATGCTCTTGCATAAAGCAATTCTGTAACACAATAATAAATTAATGAAAAGCATCTTTTACATAGAAAGAAGGAAAATCATTAGACAATAACTGTCTTTACAAAATTAAAGAATCATCTTTAACAAGTGAAATTGATAGGCAAGTCATTACAAAAATACTGCCTTTACAAAATTAACAATACAAAGTCCTAATAAAAAGTAAAAATGTGATAAATATGGATTAGTACAGAAATGAAGCATAGAAGATACAAGTAATATAATTACTTTCCATTTTCAACAATGATAGTTCAAGATGCTAATAGATGAGAATTGCTCTAAGCAAGATGATATTAGACCATTTTAATTTCAATTATCAACATTATGATGATTTCTGAGTGTATCTTAAATTTTGAATATCTCAAGTTACCAATGTACTGAAGGTATATGTTCAGTAGAGAATTAATATGCTCAAGTGCATGATTTAATGAAATTTGGAAGAATATTCATATCAGAATATTTTTCTTTTTAAATCAGATTTCAACTCTACTAAGGTATGGACTGATACCGTTCTTGCATCAAGCAATTCTGTCATACAATAATAAATTAGTGAAAAGCATCTTTTACATAGAAAGAAGGAAAATCATTAGACGATAACTGTCTTTACAAAATTAAAGAATCATCTTTAACAAGTGAAATTGATAGGCAAGTCATTACAAAAATACTGCCTTTACAAAATTAACAATACAAAGTCCTAATAAAAATTAAAAATGTGATAAATATGGATTAGTACAGAAATGAAGCATAGAAGATGCAAGTAATATAATTACTTTCCATTTTCAACAATCATAGTTCAAGATGCTAATAGATGAGAATTGCTCTTGCATAAAGCAATTCTGTAACACAATAATAAATTAATGAAAAGCATCTTTTACATAGAAAGCAGGAAAATCATTAGACAATATAACTGTCTTTACAAAATTAAAGAATCATCTTTAACAAGTGAAATTGATAGGCAAGTCATTACAAAAATACTGCCTTTACAAAATTAACAATACAAAGTCCTAATAAAAATTAAAAATGTGATAAATATGGATTAGTACAGAAATGAAGCATAGAAGATGCAAGTAATATAATTACTTTCCATTTTCAACAATGATAGTTCAAGATGCTAATAGATGAGAATTGCTTTATGCAAGATGATATTAGACCATTTTAATTTCAATTATCAACATTGTGATGATTTCTGAGTGTATCTCAAGTTACCAATGTACTGAAGGTATATGTTCAGTAGAGAATTAATATGCTCAAGTGCATGATTTAATGAAATTTGGAAGAAAATTAATATTATAAATCTTTTTAAAAATCAGATTTCAACTCTACTAAGGTATGGACTGATATCATTCTTGCATCAAGCAGTTCTGTCATACAATAATAAATTAATGAAAAGCATCTTTTACATGAAAAAGAAGGAAAATCATTAGACAATATAACTGTCTTTACAAAATTAAAGAAGCATCTTTAACAAGTGAAATTTATAGGCAAGTCATTACAAAAATACTGCCTTTACAAAATTAACAATACAAAGTCCTAATAAAAATTAAAAATGTGATAAATATGGATTAGTACAGAAATGAAGCATAGAAGATGCAAGTAATATAATTACTTTCCATTTTCAACAATGATAGTTCAAGATGCTAATAGATGAGAAATGCTCTTGCATAAAGCAATTCTGTAACACAATAATAAATTAATGAAAAGCATTTTTTACATAGAAAGAAGGAAAATCATTAGACAATATAACTGTCTTTACAAAATTAACAATACAAAGTCCTAAAAAAAATTAAAAATGTGATAAATATGGATTAGTACAGAAATGAAGCATAGAAGATGCAAGTAATATAATTACTTTCCATTTTCAACAATGATAGTTCAAGATGCTAATAGATGAGAATTGCTCTAAGCAAGATGATATTAGACCATTTTAATTTCAATTATCAACATTATGATGATTTCTGAGTGTATCTTCAATTTTGAATATCTCAAGTTACCAATGTACTGAAGGTATATGTTCAGTAGAGAATTAATATGCTCAAGTGCATGATTTAATGAAATTTTGAAGAATATTCATATTAGAATATTTTTCTTTTTAAATCAGATTTCAACTCTACTAAGGTATGGACTGATACCGTTCTTGCATCAAGCAATTCTGTCATACAATAATAAATTAGTGAAAAGCATCTTTTACATAAAAAGAAGGAAAATCATTAGACGATAACTGTCTTTACAAAATTGAATAACAATCTTTAACAAGAGAAATTGATAGGCAAGTCATTACAAAAATACTGCCTTTACAAAATTAACAATAAAAAGTCCTAATAAAAATTAAAAATGTAATAACTATGGATTAGTACAGAAATGAAGCATAGAAGATGCAAGTAATATAATTACTTTCCATTTTCAACAATGATAGTTCAAGATGCTAATAGATGAGAATTGCTCTATGCAAGATGATATTAGACCATTTTAATTTCAATTATCAACATTGTGATGATTTCTGAGTGTATCTTAAATTTTGAATATCTCAAGTTACCAATGTACTGAAGGTATATGTTCAGTAGAGAATTAATATGCTCAAGTGCATGATTTAATGAAATTTGGAAGAATATTCATATCAGAATATTTTTCTTTTTAAATCAGATTTCAACTCTACTAAGGTATGGACTGATACCGTTCTTGCATCAAGCAATTCTGTCATACAATAATAAATTAGTGAAAAGCATCTTTTACATAGAAAGAAGGAAAATCATTAGACAATAACTGTCTTTACAAAATTAAAGAATCATCTTTAACAAGTGAAATTGATAGGCAAGTCATTACAAAAATACTGCCTTTACAAAATTAACAATACAAAGTCCTAATAAAAATTAAAAATGTGATAAATATGGATTAGTACAGAAATGAAGCATAGAAGATGCAAGTAATATAATTACTTTCCATTTACAACAATGATAGTTCAAGATGCTAATAGATGAGAATTGCTTTATGCAAGATGATATTAGACCATTTTAATTTCAATTATCAACATTATGATGATTTCTGAGTGTATCTTAAATTTTGAATATCTCAAGTTACCAATGTACTGAAGGTATATGTTCAGTAGAGAATTAATATGCTCAAGTGCATGATTTAATGAAATTTGGAAGAATATTCATATCAGAATATTTTTCTTTTTAAATCAGATTTCAACTCTACTAAGGTATGGACTGATACCGTTCTTGCATCAAGCAATTCTGTCATACAATAATAAATTAGTGAAAAGCATCTTTTACATAGAAAGAAGGAAAATCATTAGACGATAACTGTCTTTACAAAATTAAAGAACAATTTTTAACAAGTGAAATTAATGGGCAAGTTATTACAAAAATACTGCCTTTACAAAATTGATAATACAAAGTTTTAATAGTGTAGCATATAAGATGCATCATGTCACCTAGTGACTTTCTATAATATTTTGTAGATACAGAAATTAAATAATCTCATAGAATGATAGCTGGATAAGAAGCATATTTTACAAGTAAAATTGATAGGCAAGTCATTACAAAAATACTGCCTTTACAAAATTAACAATACAAAGTCCTAATAAAAATTGAAAATGTAATAAATATGGATTAGTACAGAAATGAAGCATAGAAGATGCATGTAACACAGTTACATTCCATTTTCTTCATTAAAAACACAATATTTTACAGTCATCAGTATTAATCTTTTCATCTTTCTATCTTTCTTTCACTATTTTTTTATATTTTTTCCCTTTTTTTCTTATTTTTTATTCTTTCTTTTTTTTCTTTCTTTTTCAATACTTTTTTATATTTTTTCTATTTTTTACTTTTTTGTAAATAATTTTTTCTTTTTTTTCATCTCACATCAATAATTGAATCTAGTTACAATTGCTGAAAGATGCTAGTTGAAATTCTCCATGCAAAAGGGGCATTAGACCATTTTTTTTCAATTACCAAAATTATTCTATTCTAATTATTTCTGTATGTATCTCAAATTTTAAATATGTTTGACTACAAAGTACTGTAGTAATAATTGGAGAATTTTTTGCCATAATTGCATATTTTATTTATAAAATATAGAAGAAAATTCATTTCAGATTATAGCTATTTTTTTAATATGAGAGTGCAACTAAACAACTATGGACTTATACCCTTCTTGCATCAAGCAATTCAATTATCTCATACAATTATAGGTGGATAAGAAGCATCTTTAACAAGTAAAATTGATAGGCAAGTCATTACAAAAATACTGCCTTTACAAAATTAACAACACAAAGTTCTAATAGTGTAGGACAGAAGATGCATGTCACCTAGTGACTTTCTATAATATTTTGTAGATACAGAAATTAAATAATCTCATAGAATGATAGCTGGATAAGAAGCATATTTTACAAGTAAAATTGATAGGCAAGTCTTTACAAAAATACTGCATTTACAAAATTGATAATACAAAGTTTTAATAGTGTAGCATATAAGATGCATCATGTCACCTAGTGACGGTTTCTATGATCCAAATACAGAAATTATGCATTAAAGTTTCATGAAAATGAAACACAGTTACTTTCAATTTTTATACAAGTAGAAAATATATCCAATAGTCGCAGATTTTTAGATGTGTATAGCATAGCAAGCTCAGGTTTACCTAAACTAGATCAAAATATTTTCTGTTGATTTACTCTAATATTGGCATATGAAGGAGGCTCCTTTTCCTTTTATATTATCCTTGTAATGCAAAATTTCCAATAACCTTGTATATACGTCGACGCGCAATTAAAAAAGTAGCATACCTGTCAAATTTCATGAAAATCTATTACCGCGTTTCGCCGTAAATGCGCAACATATAAACATTTAAACATTAAGAGAAATGCCAAACCGTCGACTTGAATCTTAGACCTCACTTCGCTCGGTCAATGAATAATTCTATAGTCTGATTTTTACTCTAATATTGGCGTATGAAGGAGGCTCCTTTTTCCTTTTATATTATCCTTGAAATGCAAAATTTCCAAAAACATTGTATATACGTCGACGCGCAATTAAAAAATTAGCATACCTATCAAATTTCATGAAAATCTATTACCGCGTTTCGCCGTAAATGCGCAACATTTAAACATTCAAACATTTAAACATTAAGAGAAATGCCAAACCGTCGACTTGAATCTTAGACCTCACTTCGCTTCGTCAATTAATTAAAAAAATCAAATCCAAGCTGATAGTCTCAAATACCAAAATAGTCTAAAGCTGTGTAACGGCTTTGCCACAAACACACGCCGTACGCTTTCTATCAAATGACGTTATGCTTATATCTGTTTCTTGGGCCGGTATGCAGATGTTTGATTTGAACTGCGTTTGACCCATCAATGGTTTACACTCTAAAACCGTGGATCTGTATGCTGATTCCATATTTAGGTCCGTATGCAAATGCTAGGTTTGAACTGCGTCTAGAGTAAACGTGTTTAAACTTGACGGCCGTTTAAACCACTAATCGGTATGCTGAACAGAAACGGATGGTTAAAGGGCCGGTTTCCAAGCTCGGGATTTAGATAAGTTCTAGACTTTAAACAACTGGAATCAGAAAATTGGCTTTCCGAAACAGGGCATAGTAGCAGTAAAAAGTTGCAGCAAAATAAATCTTTATTTTCTCATTTCTATAATAGGCAACGTTTTCCCTTGACAAAATGAAACATTCCTAAATAATTCAAAATAGCTCAAACTTTACACTATTTTCTCATTATTTTATCTTGTGTTCAATTTTCAAGTTTTTCGAAATTCAATTTAAAAATTGTTAGTCGTTTTACTGCGACTATGCCCCATTTCGGCAAGCCAATTTTCTGACTCCAGCTGTTTAAGGCTGTGCAAAGGCTAAAAATGAACTTTCTACTGGTGATATTTTTCAAAGTTTTCGATTTGTATATCATGAAGCTATCAAAATGAAGGAGGTTTCTCAGGAAAACATTTTTTCCGATCATTATTTTTGAGATACGAGCGCCTAAAGTTTAAATTTTTGGGACAGAACATTTCAAGTTCGGTAAGACACAAATCCATGAGATTTAGAGGATAGATTCTTAATGGTATTGTTGATTTAATAAAACAAAAATTTTCTGAAAATATCAATTTTTGAGAAAGTTATTCAATTTTTCTCAAAATGACCAAAAATGACTTTTTCCTCCACCTACTGTCTAAAGTACTTACTTTACTCCCTGAAACATGATACTAAAGTGTCACTTTTTCGCTCTCGGTAGTAAAAAACAGAAAAACTCCCTAGGGAGGAAAAGTGACTCCATTTAAATAACATGGGAAGCATCTCTATTTTAAAAACTTACATTGTAATAGTTTAATTTACTAGATCAACAATACCATGAAGAATCTATCCTTAAGTCTCATGGATTTAGCCTATCTCTTACCGAACTTGAAAAGTTCTGTCCCAAAATTTTAAACTTTAGGCGCTTGTATCTAAAAAAGTAATGATCAGGAAAAATTTTTTTCCTGTGAAACCTCCATCATTTTGATAGTTCATGATATTATACAAATCGAAAAACTTTGAAAAATATCTCCAGTAGAGAGTTCATTTTTAGCCTTTGCACAGCCTCAAAGTCTAGAACTTACCTGAATCCCGAGCTTGGAAACCGGCCATGAATGGCTTTAAACTATTGGGGCATAACTATAAGATGGCTGACTTGATTCCTTTTATATCCAATAATATAACTAAGATGGCATAACTATAAGATGGCTGACTTTATTCCTTTTATATCCAATCAGAATTCATATAAAAAATTCCAAACAAGATAAAGAAGTTCACAAATTCACAAAAGAGTGAATAATTGAAAACGTTTGACTTACCGGATAACTTAATGTTGTGAGTTGACAAGTTCTCATATATTTACCCACTTTGAAGGTTTCCAATAATTGATTCGATGTGGTTGCCTTCTTATTCCTAAGGTACCATTATTCAACTTTGGGATTCCGAGTTCACATGAGATTTGAATGCACTGCAAAAAATAAACACTTTCTTTAGCATACAGTAAGTGATAATCATTTCATATCAACATACAGGTTGATTATAAAATGACTTCACAACTTTGAAAGCACATAAATATTAATTGTAATTACTTACAGAATTGAGTCATTTTGTTACAAATCACATGAAGTTTAAGGTGTGGGTGTTATTGACCGAGCGAAGTGAGGTCTAAGATTCAAGTCGACGGTTTTGCATTTCTCTTTATGTTTTTATGATCCGCATTTACAGCGAAATGCAGCAATAAATTTTCATGAAATTTGACAGGTATGTTCCTTTTTGAATTTCGCGCCGACGTATACATACGGTTTTTTGAAATTTTGCTATTTAAGGATAATACAAAAGGAAAAAAACTCTCCTTTGAACGCCAATATTACCGTAAAAATCAGACTTTAGAATATTATTCATCATGAATCAGCTTTCTAGTTGACTATAATCATAGCCACCTCTAATAAAAGGCCCCGGCCTACGATATTGCAACGTCGCAGTGTAGGCCTAGAATCTAATACATGATTGGTGAAAAAGATTTTAAAAATATCAGCTGATCTTTTTCACCAATCATGTATTAGATTCTAGACCTATACTGCGACATTGCAATATCGTAGGCCGGGGCCTTGTATTAGAGGTGGCTATGCTATAATACTACCCTTTCAAAAACATCGAACATCTTGAAAATGTATCTTTCCATCAACGTTGTAGACAGTTGCAGCAAGACCTGATAACAGCGCTCACACTCATATTCCGGGACGACAAGTCACGGTACGATAGGACAGAAAGCTCTATGTTTATTTAGGATTGTTTCTAGACATTTTAAATTGATAAATTATTTATTAATTTTTGAGAAAACATAACAACAGGTCAATGAGCGCGAGGTCTACTGTTCACAGAACTACTAGTTTTAAT
The DNA here is from genome assembly GCF_014356525.2 of Nilaparvata lugens. Lineage (NCBI taxonomy): Eukaryota > Metazoa > Arthropoda > Insecta > Hemiptera > Delphacidae > Nilaparvata > Nilaparvata lugens. The sequence continues at coordinate 14,197 of NW_024091684.1, forward strand.
TCGATGTGACAGCCGTTGGTAATGCGACATACATCCCACCGACAATCGATTTCTTGCCACACTCGTACCAGCATATCAGGCATAACTTGTGCAACCGCAGCGATCCGAATGTGATTCGATTTCGGAGGTCATTAAGATTGTCTGGTAGAGGTAGAACATGAACCTTATCCTTAATGAAACCCCACAGGAAGAAATCCATCGGTGTTTCTAGACAATTGCTTTCAACTTCGCTGGATTGGCCGTGCAGGGCCAATTGCATGGCCACCTAGCTCACTGGATTTAACAGTGAGGTTTCTTCAAGTATAAAGGTTCGTACCCACTAGAACGTATCATACCATGACCGTGCCCGTACCGACACATGCAAAAAAATATTCTTTGCATCATTTGATATGTAATACACCCATTAGACCGTTCCGTCACCGGCCAAGCACGGAGCGTGCCATGCACGTCCAGGTCAACATTTGTCGGCCAGTATATTTTGTCTGTGACGAAACGCTCCTTGCATGGTACGTGACGCCTGCAAACCCCGTTGTAACCGCGCATGCGCCGCGTTGGTAACCAGTGTAGACACCATTGTGGTAAAGTACCTAGTTAGTTGCAACTTGCTAGTTATAGTTATACATTAGTTGTGGTTATATCATTTTCAATTTTTCTCAACAATTCATTAAACTGGAATGACGTCATACGGAAATACGAAAAAACTTTTCTTCATCATCTATTAGGTGCCTATACTATATAATGTCCAATACTCCCCCTGTTTTCCGCTTTCTTAGAGATTCGTGAATCCAATAGCGCCTCTGAATTCCTCTATTCTCCTCTTCCTCGTCCAAAATAATTGCAACCATTGCCAATTCTGTTAATGATAATCGCCTAATAGCCATTTATTTAAAAATAATTATGTGAACACTGATT
>NW_024091685.1:0-20978 GCF_014356525.2 Nilaparvata lugens
CTTTTCTGTAATTATCTTCTGACATGTCATTGAATTTGAAATAATTTTGATCTACACATACTGTTGTCAATGCTACCGTATTAGATCTTCTTTTTCATCATATTATATCATATCTATCAAATTTTGTTTCAGAATTCTAACTGTTTCATCTGTTATCGAATTTGAATTGAATTGATTTATTTCGCCAAATTATACATGATTACAATATTTAAAAAGGGCACAAAATGCAAGCAGCACAACGTAACAATTGTGTAAATAAAACTTCATGACCTAAGGAGTAATACAATAATTATATCAAATTATAATAGTGATACATTTTATAAGAAATAATAAAGGTTGATATCTATTAATAGTGTTATAAATAGAGAGCTTTAGACTATTATAGTTTATCCTTAGATCTGAGAAAATTGCACTGCAAAGCAAATCTAAACCCTAATAGTGAAATAATAATTGCCCCATAGGCCTGATGGGCCTGTTTGTGGGTCAATGAGTTCAGAACTGTATATTATTATTATTCTACTGATAGTATTAATGTTATTTAATAATAAACACACACACACACACACACACACACCACACACACACACACACACCACACCAAACACACATTGGTCATTCTGCACAATCTGTAGCAGACGCATTCTTACATCATCAGCCACTTCTAAATATGGCATTATCCAAAAAATCTTTGTGATTGTAACACACACACAGACCAATACCCAAAAACCACTTTTTTGGACTCAGGGGACCTTGAAACGTTTAGAAATTGAGGTTCCTTCATTTTTTCAGAAAGCAATACTTTCCTCACCTATGGTAATAGGACAAGGAAAGTAAAAAACACATATAGTCCAGCCACATGTATATAGAAGATAATAATTTTATGTAGTACTAATGAAGAGGAGAGGTTCATAATATATGGTACAGAAGCACAGCTAGAGAATCAATATTTTTTAGAGAGGTTTTGAAAGTTTGCCAGCGATATATCAAAATCATTGTTTTATACCGTTTTCATGCATTGTCTCAGTCAAGTAGTTTTTGAATCAAACCTGAAAGACTGCATTGGCTATCTGATGAGAGGAAGCAAGCTCAAATGAATGCAGGCGAGCGGAGTGAGGCTGATGCTGGTCTTATTCTGGATGATTCAACCAGGGGTCCAGGGGCAGAGTCTGATTGAAGTGAGACTGCTAGCCATTTAGCCATTTGATACTATCACTAACTTTTAATAGATCTATGATTGAGGGATATGTACCATTCAATTAAAACTATCGAAGATAATTACTATTCACAAAAAAGGCAATAAAAGGAACTTGCAGAAAACTTCAGACCAATTGCCGACACTTCTGTATTTTAAAAAAAATTCAGAGTATGCAGTACTTGAAAGAACAAGAGAGTACCTAGATGAAATAAGTATACTGTCTTCAAATCAGTTCGGATTTCATCCAGTTTCTCTATAAATGATGCCTCTCTTCTCTTTTGTTGATGACGTACTGTCCTCTGTAGATGAGAAACTCAGAGTGTATGGTTTGATTGCTGATTTCTCGAAAGCTTTTGACCTTGTAAATGTAGAATAATGATGAAAAACTGCAGCTCTACGGATTTGAGGGCGCTGTCCTTAGATGGTTCATTTCATATTTTGACAAAAGGTATCAACAGGTTATCATCGACTCTCGCTGCTATGACCATATAGCTCAAATTGGATTGAAACGAGAAATAAGCAGGGTTCCTCAGGGATCAGTACTCGTTCATCTTCTCTTTGTTCTCTACATAAATGACTTACCTTCTTACCTTGAACCAGCAAAAAGTATTTCATATGCAGACAATGTAAGAATTTTACTGAAAAGCAATAGTCATCCCAATGCCGAACTGGAGAGCGAAGTACTTATTAAATAGAAAAAATGGTTAACTGCTAATATGTTAATTCTGAATAAAGAAAAACCGAAGAAATACCTTTTCAAATTACTTAAGGGGGTAGCTTGGAAATTGAAGGCCAAAAAATAGAATCTGTGAATAGTGTAAGGGTTCTTGTAGTGGTGATTTACCTTGATCTTTCATGGAGACCACATCTGAAATGCCTGAAAACCAAACTTAATTCAGCAATTTTGGTTATCAAAAGCCTGAAGACTTCTCTAGATTCGATTGCACTCAAAAGTGTATATTTCGCCCTGTTTCACTCCCTTCTGAACTATGGAATCATCTATTGGGGTGATTCTAGCAGTGTAGTGGAGGTTTTTAGATTGCAGAAGTAAGCATTTAAGGTGATGATAGGGGAGTCGACTCGAACTAGTTGTTGGCCCTACTTCAAAGAACTCTGAATCCTCTCACTCTCAATCCTATATATTCTTAAAACAATCTGCTCATTGAAAAAAACACATGAATAAAATATTATACAGGAGAAACATTTCACCAATATTCCACCAGAAACTGGAATAATTTGAGAGATGATGCACACCAAAGTACTATGTATGAGCGAGGGGTAAGGGCTTCAGGTATCCGGATGTACAACTTATTGCCATCTCATATAAGATAAATGTCAGGTAAAGCTTTCAGAATTTTATTGAAAAAAGTGCTGCTATCCATATGTGCCTACTCAGTGGAGGAATATAACGATTTTTTTTACAAACCTCAAGATGGAGGTTTAAGAGGATAGATAACATTTCACTGTTGATAAATGACACATTGACAATCCCTATACCCTTTTACAGGTGGTCAGTAGATGAAATAATAAAAAAGAGTTTATTTAATGAGTTTCCATTGACGTTTTTGAAGGTAACGGTTATATTTTTGTAGAATTTCTGTGAGACACATCTTGTTCATATATCTTGTTCACATCTTGTTCACTGCTTGATTGAGAACAAAGACACCAGTGTTTGCCGTCCTTAACGAGACTCATTTTGAACTGTCAGCATTGCTTATAAGTAGCATCAATGCTCATCCTTCAATCAATGCTGACTGTAATTCCTGCTCGAGTTCTAATTTCCAATCAAATATTGATCGGGGAATGTGTATTGATATATTCTGTGGTGATGTTCTTTGAACAGTAGTTTGTGAAACTTCTCGTGAAAGGCTGAAGGCTGAAGGTGCTGTAACATGTTTTCGAAAGCTGATGTTCTCCTGTATATGGCTAGTCTGTTTCTTCAAGAATCAATGTGAGCTATTCCATATTATTGAATTAGGCTATTCCACAAGGAACTATATTCGAGCCAGGTCGAACTTGATGAATGTTGATATCATTTTGATCTTGAATCTTAACTAATTATAATTCTAAAGCTTTGAAATGTATAAGCCGTGAGTACTAATTTTTCTTCTATCATCAACTTTCTCAAAACTATTGTGTTTATAGTAAACTGTTGGTTGCCTTCTACGAAGACAAAATTTGTATATTGGGTGTGCATACGGGCAAATTTAAAACTATTGGTGTTTTGGGTGAAATCTTTTAGGCTAATGGCTTTTTTCGATTGTATTTCAAAACCTCCCAGACATCCTTCATCTCAGCTGCCAAAGCAGAATACATTGAAATCTTGTCCGTTTAGTATAATTTCAAGATGTGGCTGTTTGAAACATGAATATGACTACATTTTTCGATGCTATTCCCAAAGTCAGTTTATTAGTTGGTACATTTATATCTGTTTATTGGTTTTGTTGTGTGAGTGTTGTTTTCAAATATTGGTTAAACGATGAGCAGCCCCCTACAATGTTATCGATTTGTTTCCGATGCAATTCCATATATCCAGTATCGAATATCTATACTATTCCTTTCAAGATGCGCTTACTTGTTGCAATATTATAGATCATTTATTGCCACAGCAAGAGCATCATGTTTGACAGTCTACAATCCACATGATCTTGTCTTATATTTTTATTGTTATTAATATGATATAATTATTAATGTAGATATGATGTTATTAATATGTGTATTTCTGTATCAGCAACAAAATACATCGGGGCCAACATTATACCAAAGCTGATTTCAATTTGAAAGGAGAAACAATTGAATTTTGTAGGGTTGTGCAATTGCCCTGTAGTGAAATCCCACCAGTCATAGATTATATTACCTCAATATCAGTCTATCAAAGACATCAAATCATGGATATGGGCTGGAAGCAGTATGGCAATCACACAAATAAACATGATGTAAGTTTACCATAAGTACAGTAATGATATGGACTAGGTATTGTATAAGCTGAGAACTGATCATATAGTCAACCATAGCTGCTTCTTCGAGCCATAAATCAACCAAAACAGGCAGTACAAGTTTCAAATAATTTCAAGGTTTGAACTTGTCTGTAATCCTGTCAACGAAAGGTTATAGAGGTAAAAGTTTGGGGCACAATCTCAAGCCCGCCGCTTTGTTCCAGCAAAGAGAAGACATAAGCTATATTCTCTCTTAAAAAACTATAAAAAAAGCTTGGAGACATATTAAAAGAGGAATAATACTATCAGCTAGAAGAAATTTTGTAGAAATCAATTTTTCTCAACAATCCTGATTTTCATCAAGTTATGGAGAACACATGTCATTTTTAATTCAGAAAAATGACTTTCTCAATATTACAATGTGTTTTGAAGAATCAAACATATTTTTAAGATCCAATGATAATTAAATAATAATAACTTTGATAATTGAAATAAAACATATTTTTTTAATAATACTCCTACATTGTTGGAAAACGATCTACCAACATTGCAGAAGTAAGGATAGCAATACCTGTTTTGCTCAATGATAGACAAGGATATCAACACCAATGTCAAGTCAATGAAATTATATTCCATTCTGCCATTATATGTGGCACTATGGTGTGACCGCGCACTGATGCATCATGTTTCTTCTCGCTTGTTGCTTAAGAGTGGGGGCCGCCCAAGGGTACCAACAGATCGGTCAGGGCGGTTATGAAAATTTTCATCAATCATCAGTGACAGAGGCAGGCCACAAGCATATATGTATAGGTACTCGCAATATGATGATGAATGATTGAATCAGTACCCACCACATTCCATAGAAAGGAATCAGTAATAATTATTGTTAAGCAGAGATTGTTACTCAATAATCTATATTCTCGGAGAATTTCTGTTTCACTAGATCAATAAAACCATGAGGAATTATCCTCTAAATCTCATGGATTCAGCTCTTGCCGAATTTGAAATGTTCTATCCCAAAAAAATTAAACTTTAGTAGCTTATATCTCAAAAAGTAATGTTGGAATTCAAATCCAGGGGTGTGTGTAACGTTTTGACTTTCAGAGGGATAAATAAAATTCCTATTTGAAGAAATTTATAGGTCTAAGTGGAATAATAGGCTAATATCGCCAAAGATGATAATGTTTAAAGATTGGATAATATCAGGCATCATGGCTAAATTTACAACGGCCGAATAGAAATGAAAATAATTTTTGCTACCTATATAATATTGAATAAAATATTGAAAATTTGAGGTCAGGCAGAAAATATCTATTGATTGGCGACCTAATGATCGACTGAGTCGCATAACGTAGAATCTAGCCGAACATCTTGGCAGGAACTTATTGTAACGAAATAGTATGCAACTTGAGGAACCAAAAGATCCACGTGGCTAATTGTTGTAATATGAGAATCAATCTATAACCTTTAAAAATTACTTTGCATGTAAAAAACGTATTAAAAAACCCAGACAAAAATAATTTAATGAATTAAGGAAGTAGGAGGTTCCTAGGCGCATGTATACTATATAATTTGCATGCACCAATCAATGTTAGCAATTGATAGGCGGTAATTGTGAGCCGATTCAAATATATTTGTATATTTCTATAAATTTTAAGAATTTATGAATTATTGTTGTACAGTTTATGTTTTGTATATGGCCCAAAGGCAGACAAATTATCAAAGATGTAACATAAGTAATAATTTAATAGATCAGCACGAACTATTTGAGCCAATATCTTACTGTACCTTTTAATAACTTGAAGTTAAATCGAATTACTAATTTTCTCATAAGACTTTGTGATGATATTGTAAAGCACAAGTCATTTAAATATTTTTAATCCCTTGGAAGAGACGACTTTGGCCACAAATAATCCAGGACCACCAGGAGTTTGGATTGCCATCAGCAGCTCATAGAAAATCCAGCACGTGAGTGAATAATATTTGAATAGTGATAGGGCGCCCTCAGTGCTTTGAAATGAAATAAGAAATCAAGCTAGCTTGTCGAAAGGGTTTTATAAATTAAGAAATTGGTAAAAATACTTGCACAAGTTTAAAGATTGTATAAGAGGTATTCTATCGGATAGTAACAAGTCAATTCATATATCAAAAGATACACCAATCAAAAGGATACTAAGTTCTAGGCTGATAATACAATTCTCATATGATCATTAATTTTTATAATATAATTCGCTATAATGTAGCTCTGATTCACTAGATGAATTGATCTATCTATTTCCGTCAGATGCTGAATCTCACTCCCTGAGATAATATATCATGAAGAACTATTGGAAACCATAGAAATTAATATATATTTGGATTATTGATTTGTCAATTTATCATGCTCTGATTTGGGAAGTTTATATTTGAAATAGAATTATCCAAGTCACAAGCATCAGCAAGTTGATGTCGAAGCTACATGCAGATAAATGCATATGATCATGAAATGAAAGCACATGGTACCATTTCATGCTATTAGCCCAGTCAATAAAGGTTTTTTCAATCCGAAAATTAAATAAAAGCTTAATCTTTTACCATCGATAGAACCCTCCCAGAGGGTCATTCTCCCAAAAGTCCAAAGAAATCCCCTTGGAGCTTCCCCTCCTAGCCCCCCTCAAAGGTGAAAAATGCAGGTAATCACAGAAAATCAATTATCTCTGTACCCATCGATCGGAAACAGTTCTATCATACGCCATTCGATTTGTTAATTATGACTACAGAATTAGATATATTTATTTTTTCGATAAAATTAACAGTTTTCTTGATAAAATAATATATATGTAAAAATTTAGGGGGTTTGCGATTTGATTTTTTTGTTTTCTTCGATTAACTTCAAAGCAAGTAGTTTTAATGAAAATGAGCCCAATAATTATGTAGCCACTGTCATTGCAAATCCATTGATGTATATTGTTATGTTTGCGACTCGATTTGACGCCGTGGAAGGGGAAACAGTCGACGTGGAATGGCGCGGCTGACTCTCTTAGCCATAGTGAACAGCAACTGGAAAGCAATTATCTCTGTAACCATTAATTGGAAAACATCTATCATATGTCATTCGATTCGTTAAATAAAGGACTACAATATTAGTGGTATTCATTTCCTCAATAAATCGAACAGTTCCCTTGATAATATGAGGTAAAAATTTAGGGGTTTTTTCGATTTGATTTTTTGGTTTTCCCGATTAACTTCGAAGCAAGTAATTTTAAAGAACAATGTGACGAATAATTATTGTAGCCACATTCATTGAGAATCCATTGATGTATATCGTTATGTATTTGCGATTCAAGTTGACGCTGTGGAAGGGGAAACAGCCGACGCGGCTGACTCCCTTCACCATAGTAAACAGAATAATACTGCTGTCTACATTGCATCTCATTTACACTATGGCGCTCAAAACTTAATTTTTGACGTGACAACGTCTTATAAATTGGTTTGCCAGGTGACACTTCAAGAAACTGCGTTATGTTCCCACGTTATGCATTCACAATGAGAGCGAGTGAGAGCGTTCATTTCGGTTCACGGTCGTCTGGAAAGAGCACGAATAGGAGCAGTGGCAAGCAACCCGAAGACATTCACCTGGAGAGAGAGTGAAACAGAGCAGTCAACCTGCGCAGGCGCCGCAAGCAATCTTCTGCGACTGCGCCTGCTTAGGTGAATAAGTGAATAGGCTATGTGTAGTAATCACAATAATGCATAATCACATAATCATGCATAAGTGAATAGGTTATGTTGTAGTAATCACAATGTTGTGGTTCAGTGCGAGATTCTTTGTATAAATTAATGTTTTAAATATAATTCTTTGTATAAATAAATTTTTTAAATTGTTACTATTATTTCATCCTTCTTCCTACTATACGAATGAATATTCACATTAAAATTATTTTACCACTCAAAGTCGTTGTTCCGTAAAACTTTCGCCCGTATACCGACTTTACAGGCAACCAAGCAATTTTTTATATCTCTAACTTTTGTTAGCTTCATAGTAGCTTTGTACCATGAGGACCTTTTTGTATAATATCAAATTGACTGTTGAGTAACAAGTTCTAATTACTAACTAAAGTCAAGAGTAAAGAGCTATTTTATAGCTTCAAGAAAAATTTGAATCATATTCTCAATGTATTCCTTAGCAATGTTACCTCAATAACTTACTTTTGAAAGACTTCTTGTAAATATTTCAAGCCAGAACAAGTGAATAACTTTTCTCCATTATTTCGATTTTCAATATAATAATATATACCGTAGTTAGTAGGTATAGCATAAAGTTACTTTAGTTCTGTTCATAGATAGCATAAAGCTTTTTCTATTGTTTTGACATGCGCTGTATATAGATTTTCACTTTCAATACTCTAAAAATATTTCAATTTTCTTGATTTAACCATGCTCATAAAAATCAGGATTTCGTTGTTTGCTCACAGAATTTATTATAATTATTATATTTGGAGTGTGCCTTCTCCATACGAGTCAGAGGTACACAATTTGATAACTCTAGTCTCAGATATTGAGTTTTTTCAACGAAGTTTCATGATATATTATGTATCCGACTCCTTCATCTCATCCTTCTTCTGTGAAAAATGAAGATTCAAAATTTCTTTTCATAGCTTTTCTTGTGTTTTATCTTGTTTCATCAGTCTTTATAATTAAAACACTTGATAATGGAATGAATATCATCAGATCACGTGAACAAAAAAAAATAAAAGGGTGGGCCTACCTGAGATACTATATGATAACACTGTACTCCTCATGTTGAAAATTTTCAAGCTGAAAGTGAATTATTTGTTGCACATTCGGTTCAAATATTAACAAATGTTACCAATATAGTGAGAACGAATTACTCTGAAGCTTTCTATTCTCACTGAACATGAAGAGGCAATACCAAGCCAGAATCGCAGTTCCGTTCAAATCATTATTATCAGAGCTTTCAATTGATGATAATTATGTAACTATGGATGTTATCCCCATCTCACAATTTCTCTTTATCCTTATCCTGATTCAGAATAAGTAGTTGATCTCTATAATCACAAAAATCAATGTACAGTACCTATAATAAATAGTGAAAATAAAAAAAATCTAGTAATAATGCAACTTTTTTAGGTACGAATTTCAAGGATCATAAAATGACTTTTCTCAATCACAGGCAGAAATTCCAATGATCATCATAATAGTAATTTAATGAAAATTGTTTGTATTGTACATTGTTCGACGTAAGAGAAGCTACATCTTAAGGTAATCAACGTATTTAGGATTATCATGTTTATGAATGAAAGCGAGACTGTGATAGAAGATTAGTCAAACTGAAATATAAACATTATTTACAATGCATATTTCTGATCAACTATAATTACAATGATAGTATCAAGCCGAAATGAATCGAGCAACTGAATTTCAAAGTGACTATCCACAGTTCAAATCGCTCTCTGATTCCTTTTACTTCCAAATGGATTGAATTGCCTCACTCTTCAACGTAACAATAAATTCTTCTAAAAAAAACCGTGGAATGTGAAAGTCATCCACATAGCATTTGAATTCGAATTTTCAGATCATGAAATTCATAAAAAACTAATTCTTGAGAGAATAGTGATGAATTGCAAACAGTGCAAGTAACATTGATACAAAGCGATACAATGAAATCAACATACTGAATTTTCATATTGGACTGTCTAAATAAGTGATTCACTAGTAAGAACGGAAGAATAAGCTACTTTACAGAGAGGAATCATAGAAAGTTTCAACTCAACAAGCTCAATGTATAATTTTTTTTGCCTCAGCCGTCATATATATTTGGCTCAACTGAAGGTATATTATCAACTGGCTTGGAGAATATTAACTGTAGAAAACAGCAACACTGCACGCTATGATTTTTCAGGAAATTGCTATTAGTAACACTATTGTAAGCTATGATTTATCTCAGTTTTTGACATTCATAACTTATAAATTTAGCATGGAATTATGATCATACACACATATTTTCAATAATGTATTATAATATGTAATAGTATGAATATTTATCGGTTGCAAACAGTATCTTTGTCTGTCAAGAATGCATGATTTAGCAATTTATATAACAACAAAATGATTTTAGAGAATTTAGAGAATTAAAATGTGAAAAATTGTTTCATCGCATGTCAAAACCAATAGACAAAGTTTTGAGTGCCATAGTGTGAATTAGATGAAATTAGAAAGCAGTAGGCCTACTACTGTATTTACTGTTTACTATGGTGATGAGAGTCAGCCACGCCGTACAGCGTCGACTGTTTCCCTCCACAGCGTCAATTCGAATCGAAAATAAATACCAATATACATCAATGGATTCGCAATGAATGTGGCTACATTAATTATTGTCCAATTTTCTTTAGATTATTTGCTTCGAAGTTAATCAGAGAAAACCAAAATCAAACGAAAAAACCCTAAATTTTTAATATATATTATTTTTCAAGGAAACTGTTTGATTTATTGAGAAATGAATATGATAATATTTAGTCCATAATTAACAGAACGAATCGAATGACATATGATAGATTTTTTTAGATTAATAGTACAGAGATAATCATTTCCAGTTTGTGTGCTATAGCTTAGAGAGTCAGCCGTGCCGTTCTGCGTCGACTGTTTCCCCTTCCACAGCGTCAAATCCAATCGCAAATACATAACAATATACTCAGTGAATCGCAATGACAGTGGCTACATTATTTATTGGCTCATTTTCTCTAAACTACTTGTTCCGAAATTAATCGGAGGAAAACAAAAAATCAAATCGAAAAAACCCTAAATTTTTACATATATATTATTTTTCAAGGAAACTGTTTGATTTATTGAGGAAATGAATATGATAATATTTAGTCCATAATGTAAACGAACGAATCGAATGACATATGATAGATTTTTACGATTAATAGTACAGAGATAATTCATTTCCAGTTGCTGTTGCTATAGCTTAGAGAGTCAGCCGTGCCGTTCTGCGTCGACTGTTTCCCCTTCCACAGCGTCAAATCCAATCGCAAATACATAACAATATACATCAGTGAATTCAAAATGACAGTGGCTACATTATTTATTCGGCTCATTTTCCTCTAAAACTACTTGTTCCGAAATTAAGCGGAGAAAACAAAAAATCAAATCGAAAAAACCCTAAATTTTTACATATATATTATTTTTCAAGGAAACTGTTTGATTTATTGAGGAAATGAATATGATAATATTTAGTCCATAATGTAACGAACGAATCGAATGACATATGATAGATTTTTTTACGATTAATAGTACAGAGATAATTCATTTCCAGTTTGCTGTTGCTATAGCTTAGAGAGTCAGCCGTGCCGTTCTGCGTCGACTGTTTCCCCTTCCACAGCGTCAAATCCAATCGCAAATACATAACAATATACATCAGTGAATTCAAAATGACAGTGGCTACATTATTTATTCGGCTCATTTTCCTCTAAAACTACTTGTTCCGAAATTAAGCGGAGAAAACAAAAAAAAATCAAATCGCAAACCCCCTAAATTTTTACATATATATTATTTTATCAAGAAAACTGTTGATTCATTGGAAAAATGAATATAACTAATATTGTAGTCCATAGTGTAACGAATCGAATGGCATATAATAGAACTGTTTCCGATCAATGGTTACAGAGATAATTGATTTCCCGTGTTTACCTGCATTTTCATGTTTTAGGGGGCTGGGGCGGAAAGCTTCAAGGGGATTCCTTGGACTTTTGGGAGAATGACCCTCTGGGAGGGTTCTATCGATGGTGAGAAATTCGCTTTTATTTAATTTCGGATCGAAACTGCTTTTTGGACCTTCATTGACTGGGCTATATATAACTTAAAAAAAAAGTTTTATATATTATTTTTTTTATAAATTATCAGTATTATGTGAAAGCTCATGTCTGGGCCTATGAAAAATTTTAGTGAGATTAATCCCTAGTAAAACCACGACCAGATTTTATAATTATAAAATAACTCTCATGCTCTACCAATTGACGCCAGCAAGAGGCTGAGTGTACTCCACCAAAAGTAATGTGACACAAACATGTCGTACCCAACATGGGACTGATGATGAGAGCAGAGCTCATTAAATATTATTGAATTAAGTCAAGACCTATATTGATGATAATAACTAAAGAAAGTCTAGGCGTATTGAATTTGTCGTGGATAGATAATAGATAATAATTGTATTGAGGAAGGCAGCAATGAAATATACTTTCGGGAATCGATACCTTTAAACAAGAAGAAATTATTTATAAAGAAATTTTTATTTTATGTGGAAAATATATATTCTATAGAGAGAGCTATTATATTTATGGGCCTAAACCGCTAATATAGTCAGTTAATTTTTGTATGTAAGCCGATCAGGAATCAACATTCCAATATTGGAGACGAGAGCATTATAAAAAACTCAAGTATAAATACCTTGTTCATGGTTATCCAAACACTTTGCACATAACTGTTCACTGTGGATCCTCATGTGTCCTTTAAGCATTCTTTGCATATTATTCATCATTTAATTAGCATTTGACACATTAGCATAATGAACCACACTCCTGTAAACTGTGAAGTTTCATGGATGTACGACGGCGGTTGTACAGATCCCACTTTGTCGACTCCCAGACATCAACCCCAACATGTAGATGCCAATACACCACGAGAAAGGGAACCAGGAAGTGTGGGTCGATAGTTTTCGATCCACCAGGTCTGGCAACCTCTATCATCCACTCGAATCGACGCCGCTGACACACCATTGAACCAGTGGATAGCAGAGATCAACTTCCAGGGGGGCGAGGAGCAGCCCACAGATCCAGTATCTCCGGAGGCTGAGGGTCAACAACCAAACAAAGTATATTTTCAGAACAGAGTTAGATCCACTTAAAAAGGTAATAATGGAGCAAACTAGTAGTATGTTCACTATTATGCTACAGAATACAATGGATAACATGATGCAGGAAATTAAAAAAGAGAATACAGCAATTAAAGAGGCGAATAACAAACAGTAGAGCAGGGCATGAAGGAGACAGCAGACGCCATACAATCAATAGAATGGAGGTTAGATACTATTGATAGTAAGGTAGAGAGAATCACAGAGAGGAGTTAAAGCAATGATAAAATTTACAGAGAGGAAAGTCAGGATAAAGTTACGGCAGGATTATCAGAAAAGTTAGATACAATTACTTGTAAGCTAAACGAAAGGATAGATAACTTACTACACAAACCTACACCTATTCAGAAATAGCAACTAGCATTAAAGCCAATTGCCAACAGGAAATCAAAAACCGATTACAGTCGCTAACCAAAACTTAGCAACTACAGTTGATAAAAATACTAATAGTATTACAGCTATGCGAAATAACAAATAACTATGTATACACAAATGAACCAATTGCAAGGTAACATTAATCAGAACACAAAAACATGTAAAGCTTTAAATGGAACTCTGCAAATTCAAAAATCCACTCTTATCAACTAAATCAAGAAGTAAATGCTAATAAAATTGCAAATAATAATCAATGGCAGATGGCACATGAGAGAATAACAGTATTAGAAAGTCATATCCAGCAACAACCTCATGGAATTCAAGCAGATAGCATTATTCACACAGTATATTGCAGGGACTGAGTATTTGTAATACTGATTGCCATTTGCAACCTCAACCATTCATTGATCAGATAAAATTAGTACAAACTCTTGCACCCACCTCTGGAGTATGTGGCACCCTTGTTGACCAGCTTATTAAGAGGTGACCCCTGATGTTTTTTCGGAGTAGAGCCCATGAATTTACCTCATTTTAGGAGTTATCGCTGTCTTCCTGGAACAGTATTGGAGCAGAGTAAACAGTTGGACGTGCTAGGGGAATCATATCATGCAATTTCAATCCTAATTTAGACGGTGCTTGTACCACTTTCGTCACTGCCCTACAGTTCAAGAATTCTCAGCTGAACGAGCCAATTAACGAATCTGCATTAGCGAGTATTATTTTAAAGAAGCTACCTTATCAAGTTAGAATGGCACTCGCCACCCAACCCATTACCGATTGCAAACAACTAATAAATCATCTATATGGCATACAATCTTGATGGAATATCAAATCACCGATCAGGTGAAAGGTACACACAGAATCGACATAATTCAAGAAGTAATCAGTATACCAGCCAAACCTATGAACCGGTATCATATGATCACTCTCAATCTGCCCCTCAATTTGAATGCCCTATGAGCACAACAAATAATAATTGGAATAGTAGAAATTTTTTAAAATTGCACAACAAATCATTACTCACAGCAAAATACTCGCAGGAATTATTATGATGGCTGTGATCGATTAAACACAAATATGGTTACACTAAGAATATAATAACAGGAATTACAAACCGCAATCTCATCAAATAAGTACAAACTACACCATAGAGCATGCGTCCAGATTAAATAACAAAAAAACCTGATAACATACCACCAAAAACAGAGAAGACTACATCCAAACAATTATGTCAACATGTACCCCAAATAAACACATACAAGCTCAGAAAAAATTGATAGAGAAAATAAGATACTGCAGCATCATATACCACTTTTAGAAACGGCCTACCGGAAATACTACTAGAAGAACAGAAACCAACACCAAAAACCGCCGCCCACCATGCACATAAAACAAATCGCAAGCAACAACCCCTATTAAGCATACTGTTCCCCACCGACAATCCATCACCACAGGAAGAACAACCCGCCACGAAGAGTCACTACCAATAAAACAGTTGCCAGGAGGAGACCGCACCATGCATCCACGCACAGAATCTATGCACCCACATCATTATACCCCACAAGGCAGACCAAGGAACCCAGATGGAAGACCGAGAGGATGGCATCCGGGAGAAGAGGAGCGCCCACCGCAAGGCCCGGAGGCGGAAACGCACGGCCCGAGGTGGAAGAAATGAAGAGGAACCGCACGCGCGCATACCGGCCGCAGGCACATTTTAAATGCCCGAGGGGGACACCGAACCGATACCAGGATGGAGGACAGGAAGAGATCACTGACGGCATGCATCCGCGGCACATTCGCTTTAAGAGAGATAATCAGCAATGTGACCGGAAGAAAGGCCAAAGAAATGGGATAAAACTGGAGCTGCTCACAAAAAATATCGTTTCATGCATGGGCAACAAGGAAGTCGATTACCGAAGGAGATTGATGAAGGATAAACAGTGTCAATAAGGTCAAGAGAATAAGGAATTATATTAATAAAATGGAAGTACCTGGCTATTATATGTTGAGAGATTATATTATTAAGAAATGATAGTGTTATAATTTATTGTATTGTGTGGATTACAATGGCTGTGATAATATGAAAAGTTATGCCATTGATGTTATAATTAAGACCATGTTATTGTTGAAGGAATTTGTTGACCGTTGGAAATCTTGTATGGTGAAATTGTTTGGTATTAAGGCGTGATGTTTGCTAAAAATTGTGATTTTAATGAATAATGAAGGGGATAATATTATTAAAGAAATTTATGGCCTATGAGAAATCTTGTTTTACGAAACTGTTTTCTGATATGATTAAGGTTGTTTATAAAGAAACTATGTGAATAGTATTGTAAGAAAATAAATGGAAGGCTTTGGATCAATTAAAAGAAATTATTATCAAAGGAGCAAGGAGTTATTTGAAAAATATACAAGATACCAGGTTTTAAATCATGAAGATAAATTATCAATAAGGACAGCCTCAAACGGATAGCAGATAACCTACCGGCCTACAGCTACATCTACAGACAGGAATGCAAAAGATGCAAGTAAACCACGAAATTTCTACAAACCATATCATCAATTTGAAGTAAATACGATAAGAAGTCAAAGAAAAACATCATTATCAAACCAATTACTGACCTATCGTAATAATTTAATCTTGGCATAGACCGCATGGCAACAAATCCAATGTTATCCTCCCAGCCGTTAGAAGCCTGGAACATCAAAGTATGAAACAATTTTTTAAGTAGTATTTTAGTAATCTACATCATATAAAAAAGGACACAAACGGGGATAGTAGAAAATAAATTATTAAATTACCTCAAATGTAGAAAATGTGATGATAGGTTATTTGTACTGTAGAACTGCAAAGCCAAGAGATCTGACGTCAGAAACGAAATGTAGAGCCAGTAGCCAGCTGGGCAAGGCCATCTAGATTGAATGTATGTAGCGCTCAAACATATGTTTATGAAGACAGTTTGTAACCCAAAAAGTTTTATTTTTTTGTTATTTATTGTATTTATTCGTGTTAATATATTTATTCATTGTTTTATAATTTATTACCATTATTTCATGCCATGTTGTTACTGAAAAACCTCAATTGAACTAGTTACAATCAAAGCCAAAACCATGTAGCAAAGAGAAAATTTGTACCTGATATATAGAAAATTATTGATATTAAGACCTAGGAATTGTAATGAAGTATAAGCCCCAGAAGATTTGTACATCAAAGTTATTGTTTGAAAGATTTATTATATGAGAATCAAGTGTATTATGTGAAAATAGTTGACGACCTTGTGAGTGGCAAATTTAAAAGTACTGTATTACGATTGTTGTAAGGAGGGAATATGTCTTGATGTTATATTTGTGATATTTTTGTGTTGATAGGGAGAATTTATTATTGTATTGATGGAGATCTAAGGGGGGCGTAAGCAGATAAGGTCTGCGAACTATTGTAATTTTTGAGAGTGTTTTTGGTAGATAAATTATGGAATATTTCGATGTGTTGAAGGATGAATTTGCATTAAAAACATAGTTGATTCTCAAAATATTTGAATTCAAATCCAGGGGTGTGTGTAACGTTTTGACTTTCAGAGGGATAAATAAAATTTCTATTTGAAGAAATTATAGGTCTAAGTGGAATAATAGGCTAATATTGCCAAAGATGATAATGTTTAAAGATTAGATAATATCAGCATCATGGCTAAATTTACAATGGCCGAATAGAATGAAAATATTTTTGCTACCTATATAATATTATATAAATATTGAAAATTTGAGGTTAGGCAGAAATATATTGATCGGCGACCTAATGATCGACTGAGTCGCATAACATAGAATCTAGCCGAACATCTTGGCAGGAACTTATTGTAACGAAATAGTATGCAACTTGAGGAACAAAAAGATCCACGTGGCTAATTGTTGTAATATGAAATCAATCTATAACCTTTAAAAAATTACTTTGCATGTAAAAACGTATTAAAAAACCCGACAAAATAATTTAATGTTTAAGGAAGTAGGAGGTTCCTAGGCGCATGTATACTATAATAATTTGCATGCACCAATCAATGTTAGCAATTGATAGGCGGTAATTGTGAGCTGATTCAAATATATTTGTATATATTTCTATAAATTTTAAGAATTATGGATTATTGTTGTACAGGTTATGTTTTGTATATGGCCCGAAGGCAGACAAATTATCAAAGATGTAACATAAGTTATAATTTAATAGATCGGCACGAACTATTTGAGCCAGGAATGGTGGAGGACAGATTATTTAAATTTTATGTAAACTTGGAAATCAGAAATGAAAATTGTGAATTAGAAAAGAGAACTTCCCCACTTGCCTGCCACCACCACCATGAGATGTCACCAAAATTATAGAGCGCAATATCTTACTGTACCTTTTATAACTTTCTCATAAGACTTTGTGATGCTATTGTAAAGCAAAAGTCATTTAAATATTTTTAATCCCTTGGAAGAGACGACTCCGGCCACAAATAATCCAGGACCACCAGGAGCTTGGATCGCCATCAGCAGCTCATAGAAAATCCAGCACGTGAGTGAATAATATTCAAATAGTGATAGGGCGCCCTCAGTGCTTCGAAATAAATAAGAAATCAAATCAAAGCTCGTCGAAAGGGTTTTATAAATCAAGAAATTGGTAAAAATACTCGCGCAAGTTTAAAGATTGTATAGAGGTATTTATTGGATAGTAACGAGTCAATTCATATATCAAAGATACACCAATCAAAGAATACTAAGTTCTAGGCTGATAATACAAATGCTCATATGATCATTAATTTTTATAATTAATTTGCGATAACATAATGTAGCTCTGATTCACTAGATGAATTGATCTATATTTCCGTCAGGTGCTGAATCTCACCCTGAGATAAATATATATGAAGAAATCTATTGGAAACCATAGAAATTAATATATATTTGGATTATTGATTTGTCATTTATCATGCTCTGATTTGAGAAGTTTATATTTGAAATAGAATTATCCAAGTCAACAAGCATCAGCAGTTGATGTCGAAGCTACATGCAGATAAATGCATATGATCATGAAATGAAAGCACATGGTAGCGTTTCATGCTATAGAACTTAAAAAAATAGTATCAACCTGTGATATTTTATTGATTTCGTTTCTTGTTATATTATATATTTTTTGTCACTCTATATATTTTTGCTCTGGTTTATTTTGGAGATATTTGTTACTATATGTATCAAATCTTTATGGTGTACTATTCATTTTATTCCTCAATATAATGATATAACTTTTATATATATATATATATATATATATATATATATATATATATATATATATACATATATATATATATTTTTTTTTTTTTTTTTTTTTAATTATCAGTATTATTGTGACAAGCTCATGTCTGGGCCTATGAAATTTTAGTGAGATTATATCCTAGTAAACACCACAACCAGATTTATAATTATTAAAATAACTCTCATGCTCTACCGAATGATGCCAAGCAAGGAGGCTTAGCGTACTCCACCAAAAGTAAAGTGACATATTTCATATTGTCTATTTTTGTGAATGTTACCATAGGCAACAGCCTTGTTTCAACAATATCTTATCTCATCTTATTCAGAAATGAATCCAATTGATTGAATACAAGGTTAGTATTTCAATTGAAATTTTTGAATTAGAAAAAATCATAAAAGCTTTCTAGGATAAACATTATTGCTTGTAATCATATCAAATTCCAATTAACTAATTAGCTGTAGTAAAGTAGCTTACTGTAAAAATATTATGACTTCTGAAGTCATTATCATTCAAGCATTCATAATTCCAACTTAACAACTGGATTAGTGTATGTAAGTATTTATAGAGTGTATTGTCAGGCTTCTGTGAATTTCGACTTCACATGGAACAAAGGGTTATTGATTCAGAAGCAAACTCTCGGATATTTCATAGATAAACTGAAAATATGGGTGTTTCAAAATGAAGGCACATACAAACAATATTGTCTATCAGGTAAAAATATATACAGGGTACGGTACAGGTGAACCTGTAGTTCTGCATTTAGCTTTCAGTTGCTCCTGGATTCTAGTGCTGAGATGCACAACAACTTGCACAATACACCACACCATCATCCACAAGTGTAACACAACACAATTCATTTTGATGTTTCTTCTCTTCTGAGCATTGATCGATAAGATTTAATGATGTGGATTCAGCCTAATTTTATGTTATTTTATCATCTTCTTAAAATTTTGTTTTATATAATTTTATGTTCCATCATTTTAGAGAATATTAAAATCTCTTATCTCTCATTGAGTGAAACTATTACGATTTTGTAACTCCATTGTTGTATTTTGCTATTCTATTTGACTTGCATCAACAAACAACTGAATTCCAGATTTTTTCACCAATACTGGTGGAATAGAACAATAAATAATATTTTTGTATTATGCTATTCTATTTGACTTGCAACAACAAACAATGAATTCCAGAATTTATCTACCAATACTGGTAGAAAGAACAAGTCGAAGAGAACAAATATAATATTTTTTTATGTATGGTATGGAAATCAAGAAAATTCTATTTGAATTCTCATGCTGTGATTATCATCTTGAAACAAGTGGTGAGTTCTACCTCCACCCAGCTCACAGCTGTGGAGACTTGTGAATCAATAGGCATTGAATGTTAGTCAACGCGGTCCACAACTATGTCGATCGACACCGATCGACAAGTCGATCGACATGTCGAACAAGTGTGGACGTTTCGCTCGACATTGTTGAGCGCTGTCGAGTCGAGTCGAACGCAACCCGATTCAGGTCGGTCCGGATCAAAGAGTCGAGTCGAACGCACCAGTGTGGACGTGTCGATCTTGTCACTGCCGTTTTAGAAAATAGAATAGTGATATACTGTTGTGAATTAGTGAATATACTGTTGTGATATACTGTTATGATAGATAGTTATTGAATAGTGAATATACTCTGTTTGTTCAAGTGCTTACATTTTTATTGAAATGAATTGGAGTGATACCCAAACGTCGAATTTTATTGAAATGTACCATGATCGTTCTTACTTATGGGATTCAGTGATGTTGACTATAAGAACAGAAACAAGCGGCATGATGTTTGGTGGAAATTGCGGTGTCATTTGGCATTGAAAAAGTGGAGGTGGAAAAGAAATTAGAAATTTGCAAAGTCATTTGCAAGGGAGAAAAAGAGACAGAGCGAGTCGAAGAAGACCGGCATCTTCATCATCACTCATTTTATATAAAAACTCGATTCTTATTTAAAATAAAACACTCGATTAAATATAAGCTGACTAAGATAAAACACTAACACTAAAACACTTAAACACTAAAACACTTAAAACACTCGATTATGTATGAACATTTATGATGGTTGTCGATCGACTCGTCCACATGTACTGAGGCAATTTTGTCGAGTGACACAGTCAAAGGTGTCGAGCGACTTTATCGATCGACGGTCGACAGAGTCGATCGACATAGTGTGGACACGGCTTTAGACAAAAGAATCCATTCTCAGAAGTGTATTGTATAGAAAAGTTTTGGTCCGAGAATTGACAATGTGTAGA
>NW_024091686.1:0-22099 GCF_014356525.2 Nilaparvata lugens
GGTTTAGCCTACATCATGGATTTTTCGAGATTTACATCATGGATTTTCGAGAAAATGAAAAATTTCAATTTTCATGATTTTCATGATGGTTAGCCTACATCATGGATTTTCTGAGATTACATCATGGATTTTCGAGAAAATAAAAAATTTCAATTTTTCATGATTTTCATGATGGTTAGCCTACATCATGGATTTTCTGAGATTTACATCATGGATTTTCGAGAAAATAAAAAATTTCAATTTTTCATGATTTTCATGATGGTTAGCCTACATCATGGATTTTCTGAGATTACATCATGGATTTTCTGAGATTACATCATGGATTTTCGAGAAAATGAAAAATTTCAATTTTTCATGATTTTCATGATGGTTAGCCTACATCATGGATTTCCTGAGATTTACATCATGGATTTTCGAGAAAATAAAAAATTTCAATTTTTCATGATTTTCATGATGGTTAGCCTACATCATGGATTTCCTGAGATTTACATCATGGATTTTCGAGAAAATAAAAATTTCAATTTTTCATGATTTTCATGATGGTTAGCCTACATCATGGATTTCCTGAGATTTACATCATGGATTTTCGAGAAAATAAAAAATTTCAATTTTCCATGATTTTCATGATGGTTAGCCTACATCATGGATTTTCTGAGATTTACATCATGGATTTTCGAGAAAATAAAAATTTCAATTTTTCATGATTTTCATGATGGTTAGCCTACATCATGGATTTTCAAGAAAATAAAAAATTCAATTTTTCATGATTTTCATGATGGTTAGCCTACATCATGGATTTTCTGAGATTTACATCATGGATTTTCGAGAAAAAAAAATTTCAATTTTCATGATTTTCATGATGGTAGCCTACATCATGGATTTTCTGAGATTTACATCATGGATTTTCGAGAAAAAAAAAATTTCAATTTTTCATGATTTTCATGATGTTAGCCTACATCATGGATTTTCTGAGATTTACATCATGGATTTTCGAGAAAATAAAAAATTCAATTTTTCATGATTTTCATGATGGTTAGCCTACATCATGGATTTCCTGAGATTTACATCATGGATTTTCGAGATTTCTGAGATTTACATCATGGATTTTCGAGAAAATAAAAAATTTCAATTTTTCATGATTCTCATGATGGTTAGCCTACATCATGGATTTCCTGAGATTTACATCACGGATTTTCAAGAAAAAAAAATTTCAATTTTTCATGATTTTATGATGGTTAGCCTACATCATGGATTTCTGAGATTTACATAATGGATTTTCGAGAAAATAAAAAATTTCAATTTCTCATGATTTTCATGATGGTTAGCTACATCATGGATTTCTGAGATTTACATCACGGATTTTCAAGAAAATAAAAAATTTCAATTCTCATGATTTTCATGATGGTTAGCCTACATCATGGATTCTCTGAGATTCACATCATGGTTTCCGAGAAAATAAAAAATTTCAATTTTTCATGATTTTCATGATGGTGAAAAAACGATGAAAAACATCGAAAAACATTGAGAAACATTGAAAAACATCGTAAAAACATTGAAAAACACTGAATAGAAATTGAAAAACATTGAGAAACATCAAAAAAACACCGAAAAACATTGTAAAACATCGAGAAACATCGAAAAAAACACTGAAAAAACATCGAAAAACATTGAAAAACACTAAGTAAACATCGAAAAACATTGAAAACATTGGCAAACATCAAAAAAACATTGGAAATCACTGAAAAACATCAAAAAACATTGAAAAATACTGAAAAAACATCAAAGAACATCGAAAAACATTGAAAAACCTTGAAAAAACATTGAAAAACATTGAAAAACATCGAGAAACATTAAGAAACATTAAAAACATTGAAAAACACTGAAAAAACATTGAAAAACATTGGAGAACATTGAAAAACATCGGAAAACATTGAAAAACATTGGGAAACACTGAAAAAACATCGAAAAACATTGAAAAACATCAAAAAATACTGAAAAAATATTGAAAAATACTGAAGAAACATCGAAAAACATTGAAGAACATCGAAAAACATTGAAAGACACTGAAAAAACATTGAAAAACATTGAAAAACCTTGAAAAACATCTAAAAACATTGAAAAACATTGAAAAAAATCGAGAAACATCAAGAAACACAGAAAAACATTGAAAAACATCGTGAAACACTGAAAAACATCGAAAAACATTGAAAACATCAAGAAACATAGAAAAAACATTGAAAAACATTAGAAAAACATCGAGCAACATCGAAAAACACTGAAAAACCATTGAAGAACATTGAAAAACACTGGAAAAACATTGAAAAACACCGAAAAAAACCGAAAAGCATTGAAAATCATCGAGAAACATCGCAAAAACATCGAAAAACACTGGAAAACATTGAAAAACATCAAGAAACACTGAAAAAACATTGAAAAACACTGAAAAACATAAAAAAAAACATTGAAAAACATCAAATAACACCGAAAAAACATTGAAAAACATCGAGTAACATCGAAAAAACATTGGAAACATTGGAAAACATCGAAAAAACATTGAAAAACATTGGAAAACATTGCAAAACACTGAAAAAACATTGAAATACACTGGAAAAACATTGAAAAAACACTGAAAAAACATTGAAAACAATGAGAACATCGTAAAACATTGAAAAACACTGGAAGGGTGTGGGTGTGGAGGGGAGGAAAAAGGGGCGTGGCCACGCCCCTCGCTTCCTATTGGCTGGGGGCGTGGCCAAAATGGCGGACTAGGACAGGGGGGTGGAGGGGGAGTCCACACCCCTCGATTTCTATTGGATAAGCAGCTCTCTCAAAACACCACTACTGAAAAACATTGAAAAAATCGAGAAACATCAAGAAACATCGAAAAAACATTGAAAAACATTGGAACACTGAAAAACATCGAAAAACTATTTTTTTTTCAATGTATTTCAATGTTCTCTCAATGTTTTTCAATGTATTTCAATGATTTCCAAATGTTTTTTATGTTTTCTATGTTTTCCTATGTTTTCCTATGTTTTTTCTATGTTTTCTATGTTTTCCTATGTTTTCCTATGTTTTTTCTATGTTTTCCTATGTTTTCCTATGTTTTTTCTATGTTTTCTATGTTTTTTCTATGTTTCTCCATGTTTTATCTATATTTTTCTATGTTTTTTCTTTGTTCTTTCATCAGTTTTCCTTCGTTTTTCTATGTTTCTCTATGTTTTTTCAATGTTTCCCTATGTTTCCCCATGTTTTTCTATGTTTCCCCATGTTTTTTCTATGTTTTCTATGTTTTTCTCTGTTTTTCCATGTTTTTTCCATGTTTCCCCATGTTTTTCTATGTTTTCCTAGTTTTTCTATGTTTTCCTATGCTTTTCTCTGTTTTTTTTCTATGTTTTTTCTATGTTTTCTATGTTTTTTCCATGTTTCCCCATGTTTTTCTGAGATTCACATCATGGATTTCCGAAAAATAAAAAATTTCAATTTTTCATGATTTTCATGATGGTGAAAAAACGATGAAAAACATCGAAAAACATTGAGAAACATTGAAAAACATCGTAAAACATTGAAAAACCTTGAAAAAACATTGAAAAACATTGAAAAACATCAAAAAAACACCGAAAAAACATTGAAAAACATCGAGAAACACTGAAAAAAACATTGAAAAACATCGTAAAACATTGAAAAAACACTAAGTAAACATCGAAAAAACATTGAAAAACATTGGCAAACATCAAAAAAACATTGGAAATCACTGAAAAAACATCAAAAAACATTGAAAAATACTGAAAAACATCAAAGAACATCGAAAAAACATTGAAAAACCTTGAAAAAACCTTGAAAAACATTGAAAAACATCGAGAAACATCAAGAAACATTAAAAACATTGAAAAACACTGAAAAAAACATTGAAAAATACTGAAGAAACATCGAAAAAACATTGGAAACATTGGAAAACATTGCAAACACTGAAAAAACATCGAAAAAACATTGAAAAACATCAAAAAATACTGAAAAAATATTGAAAAATACTGAAGAAACATCGAAAAAACATTGAAGAACATCGAAAACATGAAAGACACTGAAAAAACATTGAAAAACATTGAAAAACCTTGAAAAACATCTAAAAACATTGAAAAACATTGAAAAAATCGAGAAACATCAAGAAACACTGAAAAAACATTGAAAAACATCGTGAAACACTGAAAAACATCGAAAAACATTGAAAAACATCAAGAAACATAGAAAAAACATTGAAAAAACATTAGAAAAACATCGAGCAACATCGAAAAACACTGAAAAACCATTGAAGAACATTGAAAAACACTGGAAAAACATTGAAAAACACTGAAAAAACCTTGAAAAAACATTGAAAAACATCGAGTAACATCGAAAAAACATTGAAAAACACTGAAAAAACATTGAAAAACATCAAGAAACACTGAAAAAACATTGAAAAACACTGAAAAACATAAAAAAACATTGAAAAACATCAAATAACACCGAAAAAACATTGAAAAACATCGAGTACATCGAAAAAACATTGGAAACATTGGAAAACATCGAAAAAACATTGAAAAACATTGGAAAACATTGCAAAACACTGAAAAAACATTGAAATACACTGAAAAAACATTGAAAAACACTGAAAAAACATTGAAAAACAATGAAGAACATCGTAAAACATTGAAAAACACTGGAAGGGGTGGGGGTGTGGAGGGGGAGGAAAAAGGGGCGTGGCCACGCCCCTCGCTTCCTATTGGCTGGGGCGTGGCCAAAATGGCGGACTAGGACAGGGGGTGGAGGGGGAGTCCACACCCCTCGATTTCTATTGGATAAGCAGCTCTCTCAAAACACCACTACTGAAAAACATTGAAAAAATCGAGAAACATCAAGAACATCGAAAAAACATTGAAAAACATGGGAAACACTGAAAAAACATCGAAAAACTATTTTTTTTTCAATGTATTTCAATGTTCTCTCAATGTTTTTCAATGTATTTCAATGATTTCCAAATGTTTTTTATGTTTTTCTATGTTTTTTTTTCCATGTTTTCTTTTTGTTTTCCATGTTTCCTCTATGTTCTTTCATGTTTTTCTATGTTTTTTCTATGTTTCTCCATGTTTTATCTATATTTTTCTATGTTTTTTCTTTGTTCTTTCATCAGTTTTCCTTCGTTTTTTCTATGTTTCTCTATGTTTTTTCAATGTTTCCCTATGTTTCCCCATGTTTTTCTATGTTTCCCCATGTTTTTCTATGTTTTTCTATGTTTTCCTATGTTTTCCTATGTTTTTCTATGTTTTTCCATGTTTTTTCCATGTTTTCTTTTTGTTTTCCATGTTTCCTCTATGTCTTTCATGTTTTTCTATGTTTTTCTATGTTTCTCCATGTTTTATCTATATTTTTCTATGTTTTATTTCTGTTTTTTCCATGTTTTTTTGTTTTTTCTATGTTTTTCTATGTTTCTCCATGTTTTTTCAATGTTTCTCCATGTTTTCTCATGTTTTTTACATGTTTTCCTTCGTTTTTCATGTTTTTTTCATGTTTTTCTATGTTCTTTACATGTTTTTCTTTGTTTTTCCATGTTTTTCCTATGTTTCTCCTTGTATTCTATGTTTCTCATGTTTTTCTTTTTTTCCCTATGTTTTTCTATGGTTTTTATGTTTTTTATGTTTTTTCATGTTTTTTCTATGTTTCCTCATGTTTTCTATGTTTTTCCATGTTTTTTCTTTGTTTTTCCATGTTTTTCTATGTTTTTCTATGTTTTTTCCATGTTTTCTATAATTTTCTTCGTTTTTCTATGTTTTCTATGTTCTTCCATGTTTTTATATGTTTTCCTATGGTGTTCCTATGTTTCTCTATGTTTTTCTATGTTTCCCCATTTTTTTCCTATGTTTTTCCCATGTTTTTCTATGTTTTCTATTGTTTTTCTCTATGTTTTTCTATGTTTCCCTATGTTTTTCCTATGTTTTTCCCATGTTTTTCTATGTTTTCCTATGTTTTCCAATGTTTTCCTATGTTTTTTCTTGTTTTCTCAATATTTTTCCATGGTATTTCATGTTTTTCCCTGTTTTTCTATGTTTTTCAAGTAAACTTGAGCTGAATGTTTGACCCTGCTGATGGCGTAATTGTTGAGCCCAAAATTTGTAAGTGATTGCTGAAGAATTGTTCAATCGATTTCTATCAAATTTTTTTTGAAATACACTCTCACTTGGGACGGCAAGGGACCTGGTTACTCATAACCCTTCCCCCCGCTGAAGGCGTAATTGTTGAGCCGAAAATTTGAAAGTGTATCACATGATAGCTGAAGAATGGTTCATCGATTTCCATCACATTCTCCTGGAATACTCCGTCCCTGGGGGCGACAAGGAACCTGGTTTAATACAATCCTCCCCCCGCCACCGGCCTATTACTTTTTTTACAGTGTAATTATTGAGCCCAAAATTTGAAAATGGTATAGAATGATAGCCCAAAATTCGCTCTATCGAATGACACATCCATCTTCAAGATCGTGATGGTCGCGGGCTAACCGTGAAGCTGGCCCACAAATATTCAAACCCTTATAAATCCCATTTCCCATTGAGCCCAACATTTTTAAACTTGGATATTCTGGAAGCCCTAAATATTGGCATATGTTTCAAATTTTGGGCTCGATATGTTGGGGCCACCTTCACGGTGGTGCTTCATTCTGACAAAAGCTTAGTTCAGACTATAATTTTCTGGAGACTGTGAACTAGATTTGGCGAATAACTCCTGAACCGTGCTTTCTAGCGAAATTTTTCGAATAATCTTTCCAAAAGATAATGAAATTTCTTGTATGACGAGTTCAAATTGTTATTTTCAATGATTTAGAGAGGAGTTAGAGCACTTTGAAAGAAACGCATTGATTTTGTGATGGCGCTACTGATCACAAAATATTCATTATTTCTTATCACAAGGGTACTATAACAGTGAGAATTTGTGAAACCAATGTTAATGTTCTTTTGCTTCTTCTCCTCCTCCAGTATTCTTCTTCTTCTTCTTCCTCATTTTCTTCTTCCTCCTCCTCCTCCTTCTCTTCACTGATGATTATAATTATCATGATCGTAATGTAATAATTGTGATTATCATTCCTCGATAGAAGGAGGATAGAAACTGTGCATTCTTGTTAAAAATAATCAATTATATTTCATCCGTCAAGGAAATATATTTTTCAATGAATAGATATTGAGTTCCCATCATTGAGATCAAATTAATATTTTGTCAATTGAATTATATATTTATATTAATATTGTTAAAAAACAATCTCACTTGGGACGGCAAGGGACCTGGTTACTCATAACCCTTCCCCCGCTGAAGGCGTAATTGTTGAGCCGAAAATTTGAAAGTGGTATCACATGATAGCTGAAGAATGTTCAATCGATTTCCATCACATTCTCCTGGAATACTCCGTCCCTGGGGGCGACAAGGAACCTGGTTTAATACAATCCTCCCCCCGCCACCGGCCTATTACTTTTTTTACAGTGTAATTATTGAGCCCAAAATTTGAAAATGGTATAGAATGATAGCCCAAAATTCGCTCTATCGAATGACACATCCATCTTCAAGATCGGTGATGGTCGCGGGCTAACCGTGAAGCTGGCCCACAAATATTCAAACCCTTATAAATCCCATTTCCCATTGAGCCCAACATTTTTAAACTTGGATATTCTGGAAGCCCTAAATATTGGCATATGTTTCAAATTTTGGGCTCGATATGTTGGGGCCACCTTCACGGTGGTGCTTCATTCTGACAAAAGCTTAGTTCAGACTATAATTTTCTGGAGACTGTGAACTAGATTTGGCGAATAACTCCTGAACCGTGCTTTCTAGCGAAATTTTTCGAATAATCTTTCCAAAAGATAATGAAATTTCTTGTATGACGAGTTCAAATTGTTATTTTCAATGATTTAGAGAGGAGTTAGAGCACTTTGAAAGAAACGCATTGATTTTGTGATGGCGCTACTGATCACAAAATATTCATTATTTCTTATCACAAGGGTACTATAACAGTGAGAATTTGTGAAACCAATGTTAATGTTCTTTTGCTTCTTCTCCTCCTCCAGTATTCTTCTTCTTCTTCTTCCTCATTTTCTTCTTCCTCCTCCTCCTCCTTCTCTTCACTGATGATTATAATTATCATGATCGTAATGTAATAATTGTGATTATCATTCCTCGATAGAAGGAGGATAGAAACTGTGCATTCTTGTTAAAAATATCAATTATATTTCATCCGTCAAGGAAATATATTTTTCAATGAATAGATATTGAGTTCCCATCATTGAGATCAAATTAATATTTTGTCATTGAATTATATATTTATATTAATATTGTTAAAAAACAATCTGGCAACGTTAATTGTGGAGGTAGGAAAGGATAGCGCTATCTTCTTTGTTGAATGATAGACAAGGATAGCAACACCAATGTTAATCGAATACAGCCATTATAGTGTTGGCCTCACTATACAAGCAACTTTCCGCGAATTGTGTAATACGTCATAATTACCAAGAACTCTTGACAACAAAAATTATTATTCATCGATCATATTATTGTTTGCAGACGACTCACTCTCAATGAGTTCTGAATATTTGGAGATCGGAAACATCTTTCTAATTATTTCTAATTATTTAACGAGGATTCAATTCAAAATTCTATTTGTTCCAGTATAATTCAAAATCAAATTCAAAGCCATCCTTCATTCTAAACTGTTCAATTTTCCGCGAACCATTTAGATTTTTGGCATATATGATTTCTGGTTATCTGTCACAAACAAGAGTATTTTGATATCATCATGAGTATTATGCTCGTTTCAGCATAATTTTATGGCAAATACAATGCTGTAGAGGGATTAATATTTGACAGTTTTTAGCCAACGGTTACAAAAAATATTCTACACTTCACATCAAAGGTTAGAAGATAGAACAGTTCAAATAAAAGGTTTACAGATTTGAAAATTCAAAATTCTATAGCTTTCATTTTTCTCTACTGGAAGAGATTTTTGTGTAGATATATATTTTATCATCTATAATATCATAAGGGAAAGAGCTGGCTAATACACGTACGGGATAGGAAATTCACGAATGATGCATCATCACGTCTGAACTACTCAACTGAATTACTTGAAATTTTGCATATACGTATATTCTTAATTTATTAGCCCAGTCAACGGAATATTATAGAGGAGAAAGTTTGGAACACAATTTTCAACTCCACAGCTCTTTTAAGGATACTAAGAGGATTAACGTATCAAGAGCCCTCATCCCTAGCCCCTGTGCTTCATGGGTGGGGGTGGTTAGAAAGTACCATTATTTCATTGTCTGCATATATGTCGGAAACGATGCATCTTATGAACATTTGTATTCTGAGCAAAATTGAAGCTTACAAAATTACAAACAAGTGTTGTCCTTTACATTTTTCCCATATCTCTCATAGTTTCTGAGATATCCGATCTAGAAGGTTATAATTTTTTGAAAAAACACTTCTTCCTCCAGTTTTTTTATCTTTTCGGCCTTATAATTTTTGAAAGATTGATGAAAAAAATCCGTGCTGATTATGAGCTGATAGAGCATCAACTTATCTTGAATTTGATGTATTGTTTCACTATTTTACGCAAAAAATTCTAACCTTCTAGAGCAGATATCCCAGAAACTATGAGAGATATGGAAAAAATGTAGAAGACAAAACGTTTTGGTAATTTTGTAAGCTTCAATTTTGCACAGAATACAAATGTTTATAAGATGCATCGATTCCGAGATATATGCAAAAAATGAAATAATGGTACTTTCTAACCACCCCCACCCCTCAAGCACAGGTGGTAGGGGTGAGGACTTTTGATATATTAATCCTCTTACTATCCTTAAAAGAGCTGTGGAGTTGGAAATTATTGTGTTCCAAACTTTTCCCTCTATACCTTTATTTGAGCATTCGTTGCCTGGACTATATCAAGGATGGGTTATATAGGTAGCCTATTTTAAATTCTTCAGTAGGTTGGTTTTAGATTGAACCCTTGCGGAGCACGGGTTACCTGCTAATATTAAATACTGTGTACCTATAGTGAGGTCCACGTTATAATGGCAGTGAAGGAAGATAGGAGAGCAACGTTGCCGATCCTCTGTCTTGCCAATGCCTGCTATGGAGGTTAACTGATACCGGTTTATTGATGTAATACTAACTGTTAATTCTCGTTCAAAATAATCAATTATATTTTATGGAGCAAGAAATTATATTTTTCAATGATTTCATAATGAATTTTCAAAATCAAGACTGAATATTTTGTTAATTAATTATATTTCTACATTGTTAAAAGACGATCTGGCAACAGATCAGAGTGAGAAAGAGATAGCGCTATCCGCTTTATCGAATGATAGAAAAGGATAGCAATACAATTGCTAATCAAAAACTGCCATTATAACATGGACCTTACTATAGCTGAATCGTGTAGATTAGACCCTTTTGCGAACCCGTCATGCTCCGATGGGTCTCAGCATATTATTTTGGAATATTTCAATATATGAACTGAAATAAGTGAGCAGAGATTCACCTTCAAATGTCAAAATTCCCTATATATGACATCAACTCTTCCCCATTTCAACCAATACTGAAAATTTGGAGTGGATTTCAATATGACTGCCCAATCTTATTCAATAAAACTGAACGATCTTTAAAGATAAGGCTAGAATGGAGTTGGGTAAAAGATAAAATCATAGAGAAAGGATATAAGAAGATGATATTCCCATGGGATAGGGCGTTTATGTTCTAAATTTCACTGCTAACTCAAGCCGATAGTTCCATAGTGAGGTCCACTTTATATTGGCAATGATATTGCTATCCTTGTCTATCATTCAACAAAGCGGATAGCGCTATCTCTTTCTCGCTTTGCTCTGTTGCCAGATCGTCTTTTAACAATGTAGAATTAATAATTTATTAACAAAATATTCCATCTCAATTATGAGAATTCATTAGGGAATTAATGGAAAATATAATTTCTTGCTTGATAAAATATAATTGACTTTTTAAACGATAATGAGCAGTTAATATAACATCAATAAACCTGTATCAGCTACCGTCTTGTATGAAGTGTTTATGTATTATTTTCAATGTTAGCTCAAGCCGATAGTCCTAGTAGTTGTTTTTGGTGAAGCTATGTGACGCTGATAGTCTCTCATACTGTGCCGTTCTTACACTCCCAACAAAACAGAAGTGATAGACAGTAATCGGCTTGAGTTAACAAAAAATCGGCTTGAAAACTGGAACATAAACTACCTATATCATGGAATATCTTCTTATATTTTTCTCTGGTCCAATTTTCAAGCCGAATGTTTGTGAAATAAATGAACTGATTAATAAATGAGTAAAACTGTATTGATGAGCCTTAGGGCATATGACATGAGTCACAATACACCGATACGAGATCCTTCAATATTGTTGATAATTAAGTAAGGAGTAAGCAATGTCTGAATCAGCTGTGTAAAACGGGGTGGCATATACATGTATATACAAACCCACCCCTTGCGATCTATATATTATACTGACTACCGACCCTCTCCCAAGTAGAGAAATCCACTTCAATCTGACAGCAATCCTCATTAACATAATCAATGCTCCCCACTTAAACAATACTGACAAAATGTCATAGAGTTAAACCACTCCAGTTTCCCCATCATACAGTGTGGTATTGTATAGAAGGGGAAGGACTTGCAGTCTCCCTCCCACAGCAGGGGTCCACGTTACAGTGACAGTGGAGCAGTGTTGCTCCACATAAGGGAACAGTGTTGCCGATTCTCTGCCTT
Organism: Nilaparvata lugens; assembly: GCF_014356525.2. Classification (NCBI taxonomy): domain Eukaryota; kingdom Metazoa; phylum Arthropoda; class Insecta; order Hemiptera; family Delphacidae; genus Nilaparvata; species Nilaparvata lugens. The sequence goes on from NW_024091686.1 coordinate 11,808, forward strand.
GCCGCTGCCTTCTGATACCAGTATATCCAATGTAATATCAACTGTTCATTCTTGTCCAAAATAATCAATTATATTTGTCAAGAAAATATTTGTTTTCAATGATTTAATAATAGACTTCCATGATTGAGAGTTGATAATATATTGTTAGTTATTTATATTTCTTCATTGTTAAAAAATGATCTGGCAACATTGCAGAGCTGGAAGAGGATAGCGCTATCTGCTTTCTAGCATGATAGACAAGGGTAGCAACACCAATGTTAATGGAATACTGCCATTATAACGTGGACCTCACTATAGAAAGGGGGATATTGTTCTGGATAGGGTTCCCCCCGTCTTGAGAGTTTTGAGAGGTAGAAAGGGTACGTAGTTATGGTAGGGGGGGAGATACTTGTTATTGATTTTGAGCGTCACCGTTGGGTGTGGGAATCAGGTGCGGGCTTTTGGGTTCGAGACAACAGTCACCGCACCACGAGAAGAGCCCTGCTCTATAGTGAGGTCCACGTTATAATGGCAGTATTCCATTAACATTGGTGTTGCTATCCTTGTCTATCGTTTGACAAAGCAGATAGCGCTATCCTCTTCTAGGTCCGCAACTTAGCCAGATTGTCTTCTAACAATGTAGAGATAGACTTTATCAACAAAATATCCAATCTCAAATTTGAAAATTCATCTTTCAATCCTTGAAAAGTATTTCTTCATGTGAAATAAAATATAATAATTGATTATTTTTAACGAGAATGTACAGTTAATATCACATCAGATATACCGGCATCAGCTATTCTCTACAGAAGGCAATGACAAGGCAGAGAATCGTCAGTGCTGTTCTTCTATCTTTCTCCACTGTCTTTATAACACGGGCCTCACTATAGGACGTTATAGTACCTTATTTAAAAATTCCCTGCATAAGGGGCTCTCAAATAATGTGAAGGCTGTAGCAGTATAATCTTGAAGGCGGTGATAAGGCAGAGAATCGACAACGCTCTTCTCCCATCTTTCTGCACTGTCATTATAACTTGGACCTCACTACAAAATATTCAATCTCAACTATTTAAATTTATTATTTCATACAAATAATATTTTCTCGACGAATAAAATATAATTGATTATTTTAAACAAGATATCGACTATTTTATAATTATAAAAGGCAGTGGCAAAGCACCGAATCGACAACGTTGTTCTTCTATCTTCCTCCACGGCCAATATAACGTGGACCTCACCACAATTAGTATCCAATTAATATTCAATCCCAATTATGAAAATATGTTATTTAATCATTGAAAAATATATTCTCTTGAAGGACAAATAGTCCAGTCAAGGAAAGATTATAGAGGTAAAAGTTCGGAAGACAATTTTTGACCCCGCAGTTCTGTTTAGGGTAGTTAGGAGGTAAACATATCATTGCATTGTTGGAGAGGTATAAGCCCTGAAAGAGCAAAACATTGGATAAAAACCTGTTATTTCAACAACTACCTACACACATTCAAGAGCGAATATCTCGGACACTGTTGGGAATATCACAAAATTCCACTGAACAAAAAGTGTAGATAATTTATCAAGCTTCATTTTTGAATAGTTATTTCAGTTGGTTGAACGCATTTTTCTCTAGATATGAGCGTAGTAGGAAAACGCTGGAAAATGCAACTTTTAAATCACCCTCATCCCCTTAGCACATGAGTTAGGAATGGGGACCTTTGATATGTTCTCCTCCTAACTAGTCTCAACAAAGCTGCAAAGTCAATAATTTTGTTTAAAAGATTCCCTCCAAATTCCTTTGTCAATATTGGTCTATTGTTGCAAAAATTGAGATTTCACACTCAACACTAAAGCTGCTACAAAAGGTGTAGGGAAATTCGTAAAAGCGTGAAATTATACATCAAATTGAAGAGAATTCAATGCCTTATAAGCTCATAGTCAGCATGGATTTTTCCCGTCTATTTTTGAAAAGTTATAAGAGCAAAAATAGAAAAAAATTGGTGGCAAACGTGTTTTTTCCAAAAATGTCACACCTTCAAGAGCGGATATCTCGAAAACTAGTGGAGATATGAAAAAAAGTTGTGGAATGAATATTGTGGAAAATTATGTAAGCTTCAATTTGTTATATCACAGTCAAGTCCTTAAGATACATAGTTTTTGGGTTTTATGCGAGAAACCATAAAATGGTACCTTTAAACCACCCCCTCCCTCTTATCAAAGGGGGTAAGGGTGGGGACTTTTGATATGTTTACCTCGTAACTACCCTAAACAGAACTGTGGGTTCAAAAATTGTCTTCCCAACTTTTCCCCCTATACCTTTTTCTGAGCATTCATTGCCTGGACTAAAATATAATAGATTATTCCAAACAATAATGAACATTTCATCAGATATACAGGTATCTATAGAAGTCATAGAATCGGCAACACTGTTCTTCCATCTTTCTCCACTGCCATTACAACGAGGACCTTACCGTATGGTTGACAAATGAAAGCCAGGGATCATCTCGTGGTAACCAATTTGTAGCCTGTAACCCGAAACTCATTGACGCATGCTCAGAAGCATATTTGTGTGGCCCATCTCAAAATAATATGGCAGTACTGATCAGAAGGCGGCTCTAGTTGTATATGCTGCTGTGTTCTAACTAACTCCTCCAACACAACTCACCACTCGTGAGCAAAAACAATTTTTCTACAATTTTTCACACACAACCGTCTCCCCTTTTCCGAATTTTCCGAGTGCCTAGTTTTTCCGACGGGAGTGATCGCGGCGGCGCCGAGAAAACTGTGTTCGGTGGAAATCGTTCAATGTTTATAAATGCGGCCATTTTGAAAATCTCCGACGAATTTTCCTAGTTCGCGAGTGTACTTGTCAGTTTTTCACTTTTCTTTTGTGTGCGCGGTTTTTCCCCACAGCTTTTCACGACCACTGAAGGAATAATATTGGGATTTGAGAACAGGTAACTATGGTTTCACTCAAGAAAAACCCTAACACATGGAAAATTCGTACACCCTTATAGACACCCCTCCCCTGACAGATTTTCACTGTAGTATCCACATCATTGCGATAAAAAACTCCAATGAAACCCAACACAAAACATAATATCACTAGCACATCATTCAAAATCAGTGATCATCACTCTTCCAATTCCACACCAGAATATGGAATTACTAGAAAAATGATAAATAGGTGTGATAGCCTTTGAGTGAAAATGGCGATACAATAGACCACCCCGGAAATTAAACTGCGATTAAAATCAAAATTTGATGTGAAATATGATAGATTCCACTGCAATAATTCAACTCATTCCACTCCTAGAAGAAATTTAAGTGATCTAAGAGAAGATTTTCAAAGATAAAATGCTGATTATAGGTCGTTTTCTTGATGAATGTACAGCTGGAACCAATGATAGATAAGTGAAAGCTGAATGTTATTCAAATTCAAATTCAAATTGAGTTTATTCACAGAAATCATTACAAATACAGTACACATGTATAAATAATATAAATACTTGTGAATTTTCCCCACATAGACAAGTCTGTGTGTGGGAAAGAGTTCTAATGAAAAAAAATTGATACTAAAAAGAAAATTATAAATATTTACAATACAGTACAATTTGAAAAATAAAAGTTTGTTAAATGTAGTGGAGAAAGTATATGCTTTGAATTGAAGTAGTACAATATATATATTATGGTATATAGCTTGAACATGGCACACAAAATAAAATTTAGAACTTGAACAATGATAAATTATGAGCAATATATTGATGATATATATACTTTCATATATGATGATGATAGATAAGATTTTTATCTAATTCACATATATGATGATGAATACAAGAAAAATATATACATAGCATCAAAACCGGTAAGAGGAGTAGATGAGCTGATCAGCGACATCCCTGCCGGCTTCAAATAACCACATATTTAAAAATCGTTTGTATATGTTAAGGCTAAGGAGTTCTATTTGCTTTATGTAGGCGGGTATATTTCTATAAAGAATGTGGCATATGTAATGACTATTAAATCTATTGCAATTGCTAACTAATCTGGGTTGTAGAATTCCAAATATATTCATATTTCGTGTTTGATAGGGATGGATAAGAGGATTAATATTGCATTTTTATTACTTCGGATGAAAATTAAAAGTGATTTTATGTATAGCTGTCGCACATCAAGGACCTGAAATTCTTGATAGGCCAGTTCAGTCGGATAGCGACTATCCTGGTTCAAGCAAGTCTTTATGATTGCTCGCTGTGCAATTCCGACAGCTCTCAAAGTGAACGAGGATGCTCCACCCCAGGCCAGGATACCATAATTTATAATTGATTGAACATAGGCGATAGTTGTCGATAGATGTCGTTTTTAATTATACAGTGCAAACTTGGGATTTAAAAAAAGTTGAACTCATATCATAAGACGTTTAAAGAAGTTTTTGAGGTTGGAATGTACGAATCAAGAAAATTGTGGTTATATTTATGAATACCGTACACGAGTGAAACCTATAATACATAAGCTACAACATGCTGTGGAATATCATTGATCTATACTTCAAGACAATAATTGAATTACAACCTTGGATTGAAATGAAACGAGAGAAATCAATAAATATTTCAAATCAGATTACTCAATTAACAATTTGAAAAAAAATCTATAATTTAAGGCATGGTATTCAATTAGCTCAACCATAAATTGAATAGGATATGAAGAAATTAATGAATATAATTGAGATGGGAAAATATGATAAATTAGGTAGATTGTTAGTGATTTTTTGTACGATATTATAGATTCTTATGAGATTCCTTATTGAGAAACATGTTATCTGTGAAATATTTTGGAAAAGCCTTCATTGTTCTCTATACATTACTCCTACGAAAATATATTTCAATATAAACCTGTGATACAGTCAATGTAATAGATTTCAGGATTCTCTATAGGCTAGGGATCTAGACTTGAAGCTAATCAGAAACGTTGCATTAATGGGCCAATTAATCAAAATAAGCCCACAGTTATAGATGACTTCCGAACCACCAAGATGTGATTTGAAAGCAAGTAGTGTTACAGATTAGAAACGATCACCATTCCGTAGAAAGTCCCGAGAACTCGTCACTCAACTGAATACAGATATTGATCACATCTAGTTCTTGGTTAGAGTGGATGGATAATGAACCAAACGATAGATCTAAGTGGATTCCGAACATCAAAAATGGAGTAATTTGAAAAAAAGAACAAAAAAATGAATAATTTGAAAAATAAACAGTTTCCCTAATGAGATTAAATTTTACATGACAGTATTCCTTAGGTGAAGCATGGATGATTCTAATTCAATTTCCACTGACTGATTCAAGAGAATCGTAATAAGGTAATGTTTTGCAAGTTGCATATACATATTTTTGAAGGAACTGCGCGTTAAACACAGTATAATTCTAGTGAAATCTATGATGTTACCGTTTTTACTTTCCTTGCCCTATTACCATAGGTAAGGAAAGTATTGCTTTCCGAAAAAATTAAGGTACCCCAATTTCTGAATTTCTATACTTTTCAAGGTCCCCTGAGTCCAAAAAAGTGGTTTCTGGGTATTGGTCTGTATGTGTGTGTGGTGTGTGTGTGTGTGTGTGTGTGTGTGTGTGTGTGTGTGTGTGTGTGTGTGTGTATATATGAGTGTATGTGCGTCTGTGTACACGATATCTCATCTCCCAATTAACGGAATGACTTGAAATTTGGAACTTAAGGTCCTTCCCCTATAAAGATCCGACACGAACAATTTCGATCAAATGCAATTCAAGATGGCGGCTAAAATATCGAAAATGTTGTCAAAAAGGGGGTTTTCACGATTTTCTCAAAAACGGCTCCGACGATTTTGATCGAATGTATACCTAGAATAGTCTTTGATAAGTTATATGAAATGCCACAAGTCCTATATCTGTAAAAATTTCAGGAGCTCCGCCCCATCTATGCAAAGTTTGATTTTAGATTCCTAATTATCAGGCTTCAGATACAGTTTAAACAAAAAATTTCAAGTGGAAAAGATTGAGCATGAGAATCTCTACAATTTATGTTCAATAACATTTCCACCTACAATTGAAAATAAGCTCGAAATTCGAGAAAATGCGATTATCTAATTGCAAACTGTTGGCAACTGTTGATTCTATTAAATCATTCACTATGAAGAGATAGCAGACCTCGTATGTCTTTTCAGCGTTATTGTCCTGTCACCAGCTGGCTCAGATCTTTGTTTATAAGTAGACTTGAGATGCGTGTGCACACTAGCGTCAGGTGATCAATTTTCAAAACGGCAAGGAAAGTTGTGTGAGTGCACCACACCAGATTTTTACTATAAATTTTACTTAATTATATTTTTGTAACATATTTGAACCTAGTACAATAACACCACTATGAATTCGATGGAAAATGTTTAAAAGAAACATACAGGAATAGCAGGTAACCCGTGCTCCGCAAGGGTCTAATTGAGAACTTGTCAAACTGGAAACTTACCTACTGAAATCTTGAAAAATTTGAAAATGAGCCTATAAAAATCTTCGATAAATTGAGAATCTATATCATAAACTCCAAATTGATCAGTCCAGTAGTTCAGACGCGATGATGCGTCACTTGTGAATTTCTTATCCCGAACATGTATAAGCTAGTTCTTTCCTTATCATATTATAGATTATTTATTGATAATAAAATATTACAAATATATTTTAATATACTGAATTATAATGTAATTTATAATTATTAATTCAAATATACCATCCACTTCCGAAAAAAAATTATAAGGAATTAATCGAGATCCAGGTACCTTGATATGATTCGAATTATAATGTCTCAATTTGATCATAGAATAACAATACTTTTTTCTGTGCTTTTTCTATCATTCAATATAGATGTTAAACTGGTCTCAAAGCTGTAGTTACAATAACATTAACCCAATTCAAGAGCAGGTCATTCATATTCCCAAGTAGAATGATAACAACAGGCATCCATTATAACCGAATATAATTATTCAAGTGAGTCTCTAGTGAACGCTAATAAAAATTAACCCAATTTACATAAGACCTTTGCACAAAAAACAGTAACTCAAATATAAAACCTGCATAAACCTTATCTATGAATCTTTGGCCATAATTCAATTGCACGAAGTACTGCATGTGGTTGCGGGCTATATAAATATTTAAATGTACATAGTAATAGAGTGCTAGTTATTTCAGCTATTGCATGTCAAAATTCACTCTAGTCCAGTCAAGTTATCATTTTCTGGATTGTTACTTATCATACAGTTCTTTACAATTTATCACTGTTTTTTGTGCAGTATAACTGGAAAATTGCATATTATCTGTTCTTTTGTGGCAACCTTTTGAATATGATTGTGGATAAAATTTCTGGTTGTTAATGATAATTATAATAATAAATTAGTATACTTTCAACCAGTTTTGGGAGTGTGTGAGAGAAAGCCTTGTGTATATTGAGGTACACGTTATAATTACAGTAGAGAAAGAAGGGAAAACAACGTTGCCGATCCTCTGTCTTGTCAATGCCTTCTATAGACGGTAGCTGATACAGGTTCATTGATGTAATATTGGGCCATATGGATGAAGTTGAGCATTTGCTCATACTTCTAAAATATGGAGCATTTGCTCCATTTTCTATGAATAAAATGGAGCAAATAATATGGAGCAAAACCTTTTGCTCATGCTCATCAAAAAAATTGTTTGAGCATTTGCTCAAAAGTAAAAGCTTATACTCAAAATTGTATGAATAAACTAGAGCATTTGCTCAACTTTTGAAGCAAATTCTTCAAAAAAGGTGAGTCTATTCTAGAGCAGCTTATTACCTTTTGTTCATAGTAAAATGGCTCAACTAATTCCTATGAGGAAGAGGAAACTATACCAGATATGATCACAACCAATAGTTGAGAACTATGAGAGTCTTTTTAGATTCAACCATGATATATATCACCATTATTCCTACAAATGAATAGATACAAAAAATAGCCATCGCAAAATAGGAAATAGGCAATTAAGAAGATGAGAGTGTAGACGATTATAAGAAGGGTATTGATATTATAAGAATATGCTGAAGATTATTATAGAGATGACATTTTTCATGCTATTATTTCAAAATTCCAAACTCAACTAACCCAAAACTCTATTCATAAATAGAAAACAGAACAGACAACGCAAAAACAAGCGGTGCCACCTACTTGCATATTTAGCGCCTCCGTGAGCTATAAAAACAAAGTAAGGCTACAAAAGCGAATCAGCTGATGAAAAATCTCTAAAATACGTGAGCATTTGCTCCAGAGTTCAGGAGCATAAGGTTAGAGTATAAGGTAAAGCTTATTCATATAAAAATGAGCAATTGGTTTTGCTTCTACCTTTTGCTCATGAGCAAAACCTTATGCTCCATGCTCTTGCTCATGAGCATTTGCTCTGGTTTTATTCATATGGGCCATTAACTGTTCATTCTCGTTTAAAATAATCAAATATATTTTATCAAGCAAGAAATAATTTCATAATGAATTTTTATAATCAAGATTAAATAATTTGTTGTGAAAGAAGGATCTGGGAACAGAGCAAAGCGAGAAAGAGATAGCGCTATCCGCTTTCTTGAATGACAGACAAGGATAACAATACCATTGCTAAACACTGCCATTATAACTTGGACCGCACTACACAGTCTACAATGGTAACACTGTGGGGAATAGAAACATCCACAACCAAAACTCCAGTCAAACTGTGTTAAAATAGGAAATAGTGTGTTGTTTTTCAGCTAAAAAAATAACATGATGGCTTCAAGTCTAGTAGAGTCGGAAATTTATAGCTGCTCATTCAGTTCTTGCACCCAGAATTGATGTCTCCTTTTCCTAACTGAAATATTTTTGTCACAAAGGGTTCAGTGTGCTCTATGATTAACTGGCTGTGAGTCAGTGCGAAAATAGAAAACTTCTAGTACAGTGAGGTCCACGTTATAACGGCAGTATTTGATTAACATTGGTGTTGCTATCCTTGTCCAACATTCTACAATGCAGATAGCGCTATCCTTCTTCAGCTCCGCAACGTTACTAGATCAATTTTCAACAATGTAGAAATATGATAAATTTACAAAATATTCAATCTCATCTGTGAAAAATTATTATTTGATCATCGAGAAATCAGTTTTCTTCTAAATAATAAAAAGAATTATTTATTAATTCTATAAAATGGAATTATAAAATAAAATAGAATTGATTATCTAAACTATAGTGAGGTCAACGTTATAATGCAGTGGTGAAAGATAGGAGAAAAACGTTGCCGATCCTCTGTCCTGTCAATGCCTTCTATAGACGGTAGCTGATACAGGTTTATTGCTGTAATATTAACCGTTCATTCTCGTTTGAAATAATGATAATATTAATTTTTATCAAGCAAGAAATGATATTTTCTAATAATTTCATAGTAAGATGAGATATTTCATTAATATCATCAATTTCACATTTTAAAAGACAAACTGGCAACAGAGCAAAGCGAGAAAGAGGTAGCGTTATTCGCTTTGTTGAATATAGACAAGGATAGCATACCATTGCTAATCAAACACTGCCATTATAACTTGGACCTCACTACAGTTACTGTCAGTTTTAAGTGTCGTTAGTTAATAATGTGTTAGATTTTGACTTCAAGCCACCAGCTGATTAAATTCAGTTTAAGCTTTAACTGTGCAAACGGCTCTTAATATTACATCAGTTATAACGGTATGTTCTATGGAAGGCAGAGAATCGTCAATGCTGTTCCTCAATCCTTCTCCACTGAATCATAACGTGGACCACAACCACACTTTAATTAGCGTAGCTGGCCTGAAGTGATCACCATTCCACCGGGACTACCTAGCGAGCGAATTAAAATCAAACAACACGGCTGAGCAGTTGGCGGATTGAACTGAACTTTTTTTGCTTCTCCCATTGATTGGTACACTTGAAACTGATAGCATGCCCTTTAGATGACATTACTTGCTTTCCATTCGAGCAATGCAGACCAAGCTATGATCGGTCAATGCCCTGGCAATAAGGAGTCTCGTTATAATTGCAATTAAGAAAGATACAAGAACAACGTTGCCGATCCTCTGTCCTTGTCAATGTTTTCTATAGTCGGTAGCTGATACAGGTTTATTAATGTAATATCAACTGTTCATACTTGTTTAAAATGATCATTATATTTTATTTAGCAAGAATTATATTTCCCATTATTACATAATGAATTTACATATTAAGATGGAATAGTTTGTCAATTGATTATTAATTCTACATTGTAAAAGACAATCTGGCAACAGAGCTAAGTGAGAAA
>NW_024091687.1:0-19037 GCF_014356525.2 Nilaparvata lugens
GTGTGTGGTGTGTGTGTGTGTGTGTGGTGTGTGTGTGTGTGGTGTGTGTGTGTGAGTATTGTCCAGTTGGTCGTAGCATTTATTTGGACGACGGGAGAGAGGTGGGAGAGCCCTTTTGATATTATGAAGTGTGTGTTGTCCAGTTTGGTCGTAACACTCAATTCGGACGACGGGAGGTAGATGAGAGGCCCCTTCTAATTGTATTACCTTTGGAGAGTATTCAAATTTCAGGGTGTTACTCAACCAAGTTTGGAGGAAAAAGTTGGAGTGGACTTCTGTTTCAATAGGTATAAAATTGTTTAATAATAATAATTGATTCATTAGCATTTGAATAATTGCAATATCTCAGTCATTCCCATCTGTAGACTGGCTGGCCGCTATGGCTTCGTATAAAATGAGCGCTGCTATCCAGAGATTGTCAGTTTGGTGTAAGGGTAAGCATTCCCGACCGGCAATTAGGAGGTACTGGGTTCGATTCCGGGCTGACAAACAATTTTGTGAATACTAGCGCTCATCGAATTTCCATCTAGCTGTTTACCCTGTTGTCAATATTTGCAGTAGCAGAAGTCTTCGGGGTGAATTGCAGCATTTAAAATGGATTTTCGTTTAATAATAATATTACATAGTTCCCCGATATATATTTGTGTTCCAATAGGTAAAACCAATGAACCTAGAACACATTTTATTTATTAATTCATTCTATAAATAAGTTAAATTGTTGTTTCATTTACTTGTGTAAATAAGGCTCTTCAAGGATTTCTGTGAGCCTTTGTATGTAAAGAAAATGAATAAATAAATAAAACACTATAATCATAATATAGTTATGACATTGGAGGAAAAACTAAGCTGAGCCTGTACTATTCTTCTCCAAAAATTTTGATAGAATGTTAATATTGTCCAAAGGTTAAGTTTATGAAATCACACACTGCTTCGTCACTTGATTTTCGGTCTAGGAATAATGATTTGAAAATTCTGAAGGTTGGCTTAATACTTTAGATGAATCATATATTACAAATGATATCTTTTGTAATATTCTTTTCAAGGTGTTATTCAACCACATTTGGTGGAAAAAGTTGGAGTAGATTTCTGTTACAATAGGTACATGATGTCGTAATATAGATTTCAGCTCCAATAGGTACAACCAAGTACCTAGAATACATATGCTTGTACCTAAAGTGAAGTCCATGTTATAATGGCTGTGTTTGATTAGCAATAGTATTGCTATCCTTGTCTATCATTCAAGAAAGCGGATAGCGCTATCTCTTTCTCGATCTGCTCTGTTGGTAGATCGGCTTCTAATAATGTAGAATTAATAATTTATTATGAAAATATTTCATCTAGATTATGAAAATTCATTATGAAATCATCGAAAATTATAATTCCTTGCTCAAAATGAAATAGAATTGATTTGATTATTTCAAACAAGAATGAACAGTTGATATTACAGCAATAAACCTGTATCAGCTACCGTCTATAGATGGCATTGACAAGACAGGGAGGATCGGCAACGTTGTTCTCCTATCTAGGATAACAACAAGAAAGAAATATAACAAACTAGCCGTCAGGCTCGCTTCGCTCGCCATATCCGTCTAGCCAGGGGGCTCCGCCCCCTGGACCCCCAACTGGTTCGTCCAAGAATGAGATCAGCAGGCTCGCTTCGCTCGCCTGCATTTTTCATTTGAGCATTTCTATCATATGTTAGAGCAATCCAGTCGGGGGTACAGACTAAACGTCTGGCTAAACGGATATGGCGAGCGAAGCGAGCCTGACGGCTAGTAATATAATATTCCCAGGATTGAAGTAGCAATGCCCAATCAATTTTTCCGCGATAAATGCATTTAAATCTTCAACTTGGTGCCAACCTAATATAGTCAACTCAACTTAATGCCAACCTGACAAAATTATTAATTTAGTTGCCAGTTAACAACTGTTTCGAAGAGGTACTCATCTAGATTATAGTTCTATAGTAACATAAAATATGATATGGAAATTTCAATTATAATCAAGAGATTGGGAGAAGAATATACATGCTAAAAGACGAACTTTAAACCCTTAAAAACAACCCTTAGAGTTAAAATATTGCCAAAAGATTTCTTAGTGCGCCTCTAAAGGGCCAACTGAACATACCTACCAAATTTGAACGTTTTTGGTCCGGTAGATTTTTAGTTATGCGAGTGAGTGAGTGAGTGAGTGAGTGAGTGAGTGAGTGAGTCAGTCAGTCAGTGAGTGAGTGCCATTTCGCTTTCATATATATAGATATAAATATATATGATAATTTGAAAATATATATTATATAACAAATATAATGACAGTGGTATTATAACACTACCATTTGAACGTGGACCTTACTATAGAATTCATAGTCTACATTGGGTATAACCATAGCCACCTTTAATACACCTTATACATAGCCACCTTGTATTAGAGGTGGCTATGGTAAAACCATAGAGAAACAATAGCATAAGAAGATATCCCATGGTATAGGGCGTTTATGTTCCAAATTTCACTGTTAGTATCTAAAGCCGATGGTCCTATATATCATTTTCGTGAAGCTATGTGTCGCTGGTAGTCTCTCATACTCAGCCGTTCTTACACTCTCACCCGGCAAAAACAATAATAGTAAACAGAAATCGGCTGTGATCTTACTCAATGAGTCAGGAAATCTTTTTGTGTAGTTGAGAAGTTGATATTGTGGTAATTATTCATATTAAATAAAAATACTAAGAAATTGTCAAACACCACAGATTTATTGATACTTAGAAAGACCAGTTTCGGTTGTTACACCATTGTCAATCTCTGATAAACTCTGAAAATAATCAAACAATCTCTGAAAACAAAAACTGATAAACAATCTCTGAAAACGGAGTTTATCAGAGATTGACAATGGTGTAACAACCGAAACTGGTATTTCCAAGTATCAATAAATCTGTGGTTTTGACAATTTCTTAGATTTGCAACTCTTATTTGATAAGAGTCAAGAAATATTGGATTATTGTTTCACAATATATTGAGCCGATGACGCTTCATATCATCGAAAGAGTTGATCACATAATAGGAACGCAGTTGAGTGTCGTCAGTTGATTACAAGGAGTCACTCCTTGTGACCTCCTTGTCACTCGTTGTCGTCACTTCTTGTAACCTCCTTGAGGCGTCACTCCTGTCAATGGATTGTCTTCCTGGCGGGGTCAACGACCGCTGAGGGTGAAAGTGATTTGACTGTCAATCCTTCGAAGAACAACTCAAGCCGTTGACAACTGACATCAACTGATTTGATGGCTGCTCCCACAACAATTATGTCACGATGTGAAGAATGTCATTGATGGAGAGAGAGGCCGGGAGAGAGAAAGTGAGAGAGAGGGGGTGAGATAAAAATAAGAGAGAGATAGAGAGATACACAGCGTCAAAGGAGTAAATGTTTGGAGTATAGAGAAGATAATCCTTGGCCTTTCCCATAAAGCTCATAGTATTCATAAACCAGGAGAATCTTTAAGAAAATCACGACACATTCCTTAAGGTTAAAAGAATCTTACCTCATACTATAGGGTGGAAACGGATGGAGCAGCAAAGGTAGCTTCAAGATTGAGAGTGTTGCATTCAATCCATGAGGATGACGACGTACTCTCTAACTTAGTATAACAGTGCCTACACCCTCTACCAAATTTCACCATTCTGGCATTATGCTCTAAGCTCTAGGATTGAATCTTACATAAACATAAGAATGACTGAAATAATTCACTGTATATATAGCCTTAGAATAAACTTGGTGAAGGCTTGTACAATTCATCAGATCTACATTTGTGAATATTTATCTATAATTACGAATAAAGATCGTACATGATCATTATTATTGATAAAATTCGTTTTTTAATAAACTTTGTGAAGGCTTGTACAATTCATCAGATCTACATTTGTGAATATTTATCTATAATTACGAATAAAGATCGTACATGATCCTTATTATTGATAAAATTCGTTTTTTATTAATATTTAGTTGAAAGGACTGAACATTTTGTGAAGAGAACAACTACAAGACTTGACCTATTTCGGACTATGTGTAACCTTATCTAAATTTGGGAGAGGAATGGCACAAGGTTACCTTATTTTTTCTCTCCCTATCATTTTGGTAGAGAGTTAGTGGGGAGGATATTTTTAATATTCTTTCCGAAGAATGGACATTGATATGTCTAAAGCTCCGCCAATTTATGTAGATGCATAACAATATAATTATTATATATAGTTATTATTTACAAATTGCTTTTTCATATCATATACAGTTCAATAATTATTTTCTTAGTCTATATTATGTAAATTCATCTATAATTTTGCTGTATTGTAAGCTATTGTATATAAGTGTATAAGCCAGTATATATTGTAATCTACATAAATAAAGTACTCAATCAATCATTCATTTTTATGATATACTTATTGTATGAATCAATCAATTAAATTCGTGTACAATCACTAGGCCTACTTTTATATGAGAAAGCAAAACATACTTTTTACCCAGAACTGTCCGAACTGTTTTCAGATGTATTCTTCAGTTATTTATCGTTACAGAGGATATTTTTCAATATTACTATTAACGCTTCACCGATTCTAATTAATGATAATAATGTTCTCAATATGATTCCAATGAGCACTGTCGGTTCACGACTCTTCCCTGATGAATTCAATCCTGATGAGTTATGAATCTCAATCATGATCAAAAATAGGATTAAGATTTTTTGAAGATCACTTTCTATTTATTTTAATTTTTACTATTTTGTTTGAGTTTTTTATTGTACAAAAATATTATTCTTATGTATGAGTTTTTGTAAGAGTATGTAGAACTGACAGCAGATTGTGAATCATATTATTTTGTTTTTTATGAGGAATAAATAACTTTTGAATTGAATTGATCTTCAAAAATGGTAAGATATTCAGTCTCCCTATACTAGGGCTGATAAAAATTTGCAATCCAATGAATCATTTCACGTCTAGCAAGACCATTTCACAACTGGGCACTTGGCTGTTCTCAGCGCGCGAAGTTTAGTAAGTTCCTTCGGCAATCATGCCTCTCGTTCCGGGAGACCGGTTCACATGGGCAATATATCTAATCAGCTACGATGATTTTCGAATGCCTCAACCGGTTCTGTGCAGGGTCGACCGGAAGGGCTTTCAGTGAATATCTGGGTTAATCGTGATCGTGATCTTTGCGATACATACTCTCACACTCATTCCCAATTTATTCCCGCGAGAGTGAAACTGAATGAATCTGGCCAAGTTTATAGTAGAAAAATCTGGTGGAGCGCACTCACACAACTTTCCTTGCCGTTATGAAAATTGATCACCTGACGCTAGTGTTCCCGCACATCTCAAGTCTACTATTCAAAGATTTGAGCCAGCTGTTGACTGGGCAATAACGCTGGAGAAACACGAGGTCTGCTATCTCGTCATAGTGAATGATTTAATAGAATCAACAATAATTTGCAATTGAATAATCACATTTTCTCGAATGTAGAGCTTAATTATGGGTGAAAATGTTACTGAAAATAATTGTAGAGATTTACATGCTCAATCTTTTCCATTTGAATTTTTTGTTTAAATTGTATCTGAAGCCTGATAATGGAAATTTAAAACCAACTTGCATAGATGGGGTGGTGCTCCTGGAATTTTTACAGATATGAGACTTGACTGTGGCAGTTGATAGAGCTTATCAATGACTATTTTAGGTATAAATTTGATCAGAATCGTTGGAGTCGTTTTCGAGACTATTACACCCTAGCTTAGATTCTGTACTAAATTGAACAATTTCTGTTCATTTGTTCTCGATAAATCCGAGAAAAAGCAAAAACAGCTAATTTTGGGCGTATCTTCGCCGTTATTGCAAACTCCTTCTAACACACATTATTACACCCTAGCTTAGCTTCTGTACTAAATTTGAACTTTTTCTGTTCATTAGTTCTCGATAAGCAGAGAAAACGCTAAAAACGCTGCAAAAACGCAGCTTTTGGGCGTATCTTTGGAAATGTTTCCAAATCCGTTCTTAGTGCGCCTCTAAAGGGCCATCTGACCCTGGCCATCTACCAATTTGAACGTTTTTGGTCCCCTAGATTTTTAGTTCTGCGAGTGAGTGAGTCAGTCAGTCAGTCAGTGAGTGCAATTTCGCTTTTAGTATATAGATATTGACTAAGAAGTCAATATTGGAGCAGCTGTTGGTAGTGATCACATTATCACATATACAGTATATCCTTGGTAAGCTCCACGTTCGTTATAATGTCAGTGCAAAGATAGAAAAACAGCTTGAAGATTGTCTGCGTTGCCCTTCCATAGATAGCTGATGCCCGTATATTTCTGATGTAATATTAACTGTTCTTTCTTGTTAAAATAATCAGTTATATTTCATTCTCCAGGTAGAATTATTTTTCAATAATTTAGTAATGAGTTTTCTTGATTGTGATTGAATATTTTGTTAATTAATTATATTTCTACATGGTTAAAAAATCTGGCAACGTTGCGGAGCTAGAAGAGGATAGCGCTATTTGCTTTGTCGAATGATATACAAGGATAGCAAAACCAATGTTAGTCAAATGCTGTGATTATAACGTAGACCTCACTGTAGTACACGGATACAGAATATAATTGAAAATCACTTCGCTTATAGGGGCTTCTTGAAATTAATGACCTATGGTCGAAACTAGTGGTTAAAATATTTTAAAGTTTTCAATAAAGGGTACTAAAAGTTTATATATTGTTTCTATTAGAATAATAACTTGTATAGAGAAAGAACACATCCAAATTATTCTGAAACATATTTCCTTCCTACTATTACAGCTTATAAAAGGTATATTTCTGTTTACTTTGATTTTAGAAAATTACTTCTGCAAAAAATATTTAGTTATGAAAGTTAATCGATATGATAAGTTAATCGTAATATACAGCGGTGCTTCTAGAATTAAGTTTGTTTTTTCGGTTCTTTTTCAAAATTATTTCTTTAATATACAAATCTTCTCTATTCAAGTGATAATAATGTGGAATATCTGTTCTATTTTTTGTTAGTGCGTCTAAATTTGAAAATTTACTTTGTGAACATATTAGTGGTCTGAAAATTTGCAAAGTGAAAAGCTACAAGACTTACCTATTTCGGACTATGTGTAACCATATCTAAATTGGGGAGAGGAATAGCACAAGGTTACCTTATTTTTCCTCTCCCTATCATTTATATGATTTATACTTATTATATCAATCAATCAATCAATAATCAATAATAATCAATGATTTAAGGAATGAGAGGTATGTTGTACCATTTCCTTCGAACAATTTAGCCAGAAACACCTTATCTACATTGTACCAAAAACTTTCAATGATTCACCCGATAATTGTGCTGAGTTTGTTAATATGCGCCTGTTGAAAAGAAATTTAAAGATTTGGTGAATAATTACACTTTAGATGTAACATAATGTAACTCATTATTAATGTATTGTATTGTTGTAATTCATTCTGTTCTATTTTTCGTATGTAAGTTCAGTTGGACTATATATTATAACACTCTTTAGATTTTTGAGAGCTGAGCCAACAATTAATTAATTAATATCATGATAATTTCAACTGTTAAGTAAATTTAACAGTTCAATAAACTGATAAGTGAATTTAACTGTTAAGTAAAAATAAAGTTCACTGATAATGTATAATTATATTTGAATTTACATGTTTTCTATAATAGTACCTTGTCAAGCAGCCTCTTTGAGGTTCGCTTAAGGTAGCTTATTTATTCAATGAACGTTTTTTCTATTCTATTCTATTCCTTATCCTAACAATATAATATTTCAAATAAATGATAATCGATCATTCCACGCATTCTTAAACAGCAGAGAGGGAAAGTAGCAAATGATTTCCAGTTTTTCACTTTTCCCGAAGTCCAGTCGATTGCGGTTTGAGAAGAAAAATTGCGTTGAACGGCAAAACACTGTAATCGTCGGTTGATAACCACTAGCACAGGAGAAAGCGTTACATTTCAATTGCGCCTACTTTGAAAAAGTCCACTGTCTCATTTTATTCCCCCAATAAAAACACTGCAAAAGTCCTCCGTCTCATTTTATTTCCCCAATAAAAACAAACTGATTATTTGTCTTGTCAGTGCACTAAAATTGAGATTTATGCCTGTCCATTGCTTTGTCATAAGAACAGATTTGTGAAAACAATAGTAACTCTACATTGAATGTCATAATTATCAGTTCAGTTCAGACTGCATTGACTGGCTTTGATCGATAGAGTTATTGATAATTATTCAACAGGAAATCGTGCAGATCTACGGTCAAGTTAAAACATTATTTTATCCTGTAGAATCTTATCAAAATACAACATAAATATATAATGTACAACATACAACCATAGAATAAACAATCTTAAAAGTCTCGAATAAGTTTTCTCTGATTCAACATTTATATTATACAACATGCTATCCTGGAATGAGGAGTCTTCATCACACAGTTGTTTGTTATTATTTGTTCGTTGTGCTCCTACAGATTTGGAAGGTAGAATATGAATAGAATTATTGTAAACTGTATTGGTGATTGGACTTCGCTATGTTTTGAAGATTAAAAATAGTTTTGGATTGTATTTGCGAAGAAGAGAATGATGATATTGAAAAGCCTAATCAAATAAAAACTAATAGAGAATAAAATAAAAATTTAGTCTAGACAAATTTGAAGATTTGAACATAAACGAGATTGATATCTGGAGAAATGAGTGTGTAACCCGTTTATTCTACATTTGAAAAATTGAAGTTTTTGTTGTTGTAGTAATTGGTAAATATTCAATATAATTTAATAAATTGAAAGCGATTTAATATTGTCGAAAACTGGTTTATTAGAACAGTTTGAGATACCATTTCCGGTTTTTTAGACCATTATCAATCCCCAGTAAAATAGAAGCTTGAGCATTTAGCAGCGTAATATCAGAGAAAACTACCGCTGTATTATGTGATAATATAATAGTGAAGGTGAAGCCCTACGATTGGCCATCAGCAGTCGACCAATCACGGCTGAGCTCTACTGCCATTGGCCGAGACAAGACACGCCCAAGTATTCCAAATATCGTCATGATAGCCGTTAGACAACAACCCGAAGAGAGAAACTCAGAAACTAACAAAAACAAATGGATAATATACGAGAAAGGATTAAAGAGAAGAAAACCAGTAAACACGGAAATACAGAAACTTCAACAAAAAACAAAGGTGGAAACATTTAAATCAAGCTGGAAAATTGGAAATTGTCAAACTTTTTTGAACAGATAAAGCGAGTAGAAGTGAGTATAATAATATATTGTAATGTAATGTATTGTAGTTTTGAAATAAGGTAGATGGCTACCATCATATCTATGTAGGATATGAGATTGTAGCGATGGTAATTCTATTTTGACGTATGATGCTATCATCATGTGATTAATTCAAAAAGCAACATCGTTAATAAAATAAATAAACAGTTGTCAATGTATAGATCAAGAAAATGTCAAATGTGAATGTGTGAAACTAATAAAAGTTATTGATTGTAACAGGATATTGATTCATAGAATAATATCCTACATTTTTCATCAAATGAAGGTTTCTAATATTGAAGTAGAAATAATAATCATTAAAGAGCATTAATAGATACAGTCAAATTATAGACATATTTTAGAATTTTCCTCAGTAGTGATCAACATCCCAAGTAGATATAATTCCTTAGCAATGAAAATCCCAATTACAAATAATTCAAAGTCTTGGAAACTGCCCCATTCATTACTCTTGAACCAGTTCAGAACTTATTTATTTTTCAATATTTCTCTGGGGGTTCAGGGTTACATTAGAATATATTTTGTAGCATGCAGCATGACATAGGGAAATAAATGCTCACTGGAAACAATAAACATTTATGCCACTCAAATAAATCCCTTCATTCGTTTAAGTTTGTGATAAAAGAGAATCGTTTTGAAGTTCAGCATCGATTTTACAGCAACTTGTTAAAGACTTAGCTTTGAAGGCTAGGAAACTAGGGGTTTAAGCTGTAAAAACTTGCCAAGTACCTTTATTAGGGGGCTATAAAGTCTAATGACTGAAATAGTCAAACGATCCAAGACTATAGTTAGTTGCAATGCTGTTTTCAATGGTAATTAATTCCTATACAAAACAGGGGACTGAAGGCCATTTCTACTAATTTAAAATGAAACTACAATAATAAAACTGAATGGTTTAAAAATTATTTATAGTATTATCAAGACGAGAGTAATTGAAATTCAAATTGTCCAACACCAATTGGAAGCTGATGGTAAAACTGAATTGGTCTGTTCTGGCATGAAATTGTGAATTTCTTGATCTATCAGTATTAATTTCAAGTAAAATATTATGATGTCTGCAGATATGTAATATCAACGGCAAAAGGATTTAATCTGGAAATTGTTGAGTTCAGCATACCACGGAGCATGATTTCTATGTAAAATAGAATTGAAAAAGAAACCCACCTCACATCTCACTGATATAATATTAATAGTAGAGAACACTTATTAATATAATTATAGGAGAAAATACTTTCTAATAACTGTTTTTACATGTAGAACGGCAGAATGCATTTACGCACAGGTCATGAGCCTAGATCACAAGCACACCTTGTGTGATAGGCTACTGTACATTAAATTTTTATAGATTATAAATTCTGTCATATTCTACTGGAATATTGTTTTGAAACATCTTCGTGACTAATAACTATTGATCTACTGGATATGTGATAGTGCATGCAAACCAAAAATTGAACAAGTGGAGAAATAAGTCAACTTTCATGGAGATATCCTGCAGAAAATTGAATGAACAACTCGAGGAAATTAATTCTCCTTTATTTGTTTGTTGTTTTATCTGTTTCTTGTTCCCTCCATCTATTCTCTTTTGTTTGAATAAAATAGGATAATGATTAGAGATCCAAGTAATAAAAGTAAAAAGGTGAGATCTCTTTGATTGTAGCGGATCGCAGACGTATTTTGGAAGCAGTAAAATGTTTGAGGTAGGTAAACTGGAAATGAAGAGAGTTTATAATGTTTTTGGAGAGCTAAGTTCTGTGGTTTTTTAAAGCTCTTCAGTATGTGGCGTCAACATTCTTCAATGATTTTGTAATCTACTGACTAGTGAACTGGAGGTTCGAAAACAAACAAAAACACTAACAACAAAAGACAAGTTCATCGACAGTGTTAAGATCAGCCATTGTTGTAGCTTTTGTTCGACCATGGACAAGTAAATGGATTCTGCTAATAGAAGAATGGCTTTGGCGCCGGTTCTATCCAAGAATGGAACCATAGAAGAGCCAATCTTTATATATTTTCCTAGTACATCCAGTATAATAATTTCTTCATGATGGAACGAAGCAGAGATAATAGGTTGTCAAAAAGTGTTGAAGATGATTATCGAAGACAAATAAGAAAATAACTTTGTGAAAATAATTAAGAACTGAAAATTTTGTGAAGTGAACAACTACAAGACCTAAACTACTTCGGACTATGTGTAACCTTATCTAAATTTGGGAGAGGAATAGCACAAGGTTACCTAATTTTTTCTTCCGCTATCATTTTGATGATGTGTTTGTTGTATGAATTGATAAAGAATTAATAAATTAAATTGAGTAAACAAAAAAAAAATGATAGAACGGAATAGGAAAATGTATGAGATATGCCATAATGTATGAAGATATAGGAGATACAAGGGAGAGAATGGTGGAGACAATATATATTTGTTGAAGATCAAATCGCTGTTCGAGAGAACCTGAAAATAACAATTACAAGGGGGAGGTAAATGAGGAGAATGTAAACAGGTAAAGGGGAGGGGAATCTATAGATTGCACCCAGCGGTCAGAATGTGACGAATGTGTTTCGCCACTCATACATTAAACATAACAAAGTGAACGTCCGTGACGTCATCACGAGAGACGTCATTTCGCTCTCACTAGCAGCCGACATTACGTTTCCCGATTGAAGGAGGGAGATTTAAATTCACTCCAGAAGGAAGCTTCAAGCAAAACACTACTGTATTATGACAACATATTAGCAAAGTTAATGAGATACAGATTTCTATCCTATAATTCCATCCTAATTGATATTGAAAGATTGGGCTAGAACCATGACTGTACAATCAATCATTAATTAAGATACAGTCATCTTGAATGAATGATCACTGTCAAATTGGTTCTAGCAAACACATCGTCTCAATGATTAATTCTAATGTTTTGACTTTCCATTTCTGAATTTGTTTAATGACAGAGACAATATGGGTGATAGATATAGATATATTTTTGGAAAAATTAAAACCTTCAAACACTAATAACATTGAACCTTCGACACTCAGCATAGCAAACATATCACCACTCCTCTTATATCACTCATGGTGACAGACTGAAAGAGTCAATATGTGCTAATCATGGAAAAGTGATGAGGTGGTGTGGTTTTGACAAACCGGGGATTCTGGTCGTTGAACGGTTCAACATACTGTCAAGGCTGGAAATTCCATGTACTCATGATTTCAAAATCTGTCACAAGTCGAGGTAATTCATGGAACACTTTTAGAGTCGAATAGGAAGGAATGGTTGTTATAAAGCAGATGATTATCGGAAAGTATTATACCGTTATCACTCCGATTGATTGATTGATTGAGTACTTTATTTATGTAGATACAATATATACTGGCTTATACACTTATATACAATAGCTTACAATACAGCAAAATTATAGATGAATTTACATAATATAGACTAAGAAAATAATTATTATTGAACTGTATATGATATGAAAAAGCAGTTTGTAATACAATAACTATAGATAATAATCATATTGTTATGCATCTACATAAATTGGCGGAGCTTTGGACATATCAATGTCCATTCTTCGGAAAGAATATTAAAAATATCCTCCCCACTAACTCTCTACCAAAATGGTGCGACAGGGAGTTAGAGAGAGAGTGAGAGAGAGAGTGAGAGAGAGAGAGAGAGAGAGAGAGCGGGACAAATAATGTGACTAGCAGTGATGACGTCACTACGTAGACAGTGTAAGTGTGTATGGGAGCCATTTGACTGCTGGGCGCAATCGGTGTATGTCCGAAATTAGTGGAGGAGGTGGAAAAAGATTGAAAAAAGGTCGAGGTAGTGGAAGGAGGAGAGATGAAAAAGGAGAAGAGAAGAAGAAAGTATGAAGAATAGATTAATAATAAGAAGAAAACGGAGAAGAAGAAGAAGAGGAAGAAGTAGTAAAAGAAGAAGAATACGAAGAATTCGAAGAGGAATATGACCAATATGAAACACAATAACGACCCACCAGAAAATATTATTTGTCAACATTACAGGCTACTGTGGGTCATTCAACAGTAGTCATTTCATGTCAAAAATAGTGGATTTGACTAGTCTGATGCGTTTCGTTTCTCCTTTTCCTTCACCAAATGCTAACCGCTCATAGTGCAGCATAGTTACCACACACAAGATACGGTAACTCACTGCTGTAAGTTAAGGAATATTATTGTTTGTCTTAGTCATAAAGCTTCTTCTAAAAAGAGAAACTGATTTCACAAAAGTGAAATTTGGTATTTACGAATTCACGAGTAGGTGAATACAAATAAACCTTTGTTATAATAATTCAGAGTAAATCAATGTGTTAACAATTATCATCATAATAAAATAATTATCAAGTAATTTATTTATTCATTCATTGATGCAATAAGTAGATTATCAAAATGATAGGGAGAGAAAAAATAAGGTAACCTTGTGCTATTCCTCTCCCAATTTAGACAGGTTTAAGCCGCGTTTACACCAAAGTTATTAACAACATGTTAATAACTTGATCCTTATAGATTCTATTAGATTGAACGGAGCTTGACAAACACATATTATGTTCAATCTAATAGAATCTATAAGTATTAAGCTATTAACATTTTGTTAATAACTTTGGTGTAAGCGCAGCTTTACACATGGCCCGATATAGGTTATAAAAGTAATGAATGGAATTATACGAGAGAAATATGAATGATTGTGGAAGAAAAAAGGAAATAATATCTTTGACGTTTACACCAAAGCTATTAACAACATGTTAATAACTTGATCCTTATAGATTCTATTATATTGAACGGAGCTTGACAAACACATATGTTCAATCTAATAGAATCTATAAGTATTAAGTTATTAACATTTTGTTAATAACTTTGGTGTAAGCGCAGTTTTACACATGGCTCGATATAGGTTATAAAAGTAATGAATGGAATTATACGAGAGAAATATGAATGATTGTGGAAGAAAAAAGGAAATAATGTTTTTGGACTCAAGGGACCCTCAAACGTATATAGAAAACTTGATATTGGGATACCTCGAATGTTTTTGGAAAGCAATACATTCCTTACCTATGGTAGAAGGTAGGGTAAAGAAAGTGATAAATTTGTGAGAACATAAGACTCTACAGTACTTTAGGTTAAGTTATTACATTTGGGACCTACACTGAATTTAGGGCAGGGAAGAAACCCTAAAAAAATACAGACTACTTAAACAGTAAATAGCATGCCATCACACCCTTATTTCGCAGAAATTCTTTCTCTCCCACACTCTATTCCTTCCCTCTTTCTCTAACCTTCTCTATCCTTTTCTTTCCTTCGTAATTTCCAACGCCACCAGCTTGAGACTAGATCACGCACAAGTCATTTTCGAAACAGAACAAAAACTCGTTCGTATTTCTGACCTGCTCAACTGTCTCGCGTTTCCTTTCGTGGAAAAATCATCAGAACTAATCTTAGAACTATCTTCTCGTACCTATTATTTTGGGAATATGCCCCAAGCTGATTGGAAACTTCAAATTGTAAGTAGTTGGAGCTGGTTACTAACTTTTTTGACGACGTTTAGAAAATTGGAAATTTATCTAGGTTTCCAAGTTTAACCCATCATTCATTCATCCAGACAGCTTGACAGAAAAGAGTTCGAACGGTGAACTTCTACTTTTATTCTATTCTTGTGAAAAGTAGATACCTTGAAATATCTTTAGGGATACAGTAATGTGGAAAGATGAATTTATTCGAATAATGAGTACAACGAACTTCAAAGTTATCCAGTTTTGGTCTCAACCTGAATAAATGAAAGGTGAAATATCGAAATAATATTCGAAGCTTTCACCTTCGTTCATCAAAAAGGTGAAAATTCAACAACTTAAAATATTGATTCATAACGTAGTACAGTATTTTTTGTAGTTTAGAAGTCGATATTGTGGTATTATTCATATTGAATGAAAAAGTGTAAGAGACAGTCTAAAGACAGTTTATCAGAGATTGACAATAGTGTAATAACCGAAACCGGTCTTCTAAGTATGATAAATCTTTGGTTTTTTGACAATTTCTTAGTCTTTTTTCATTCAGTAGTACAGTATATAGACTAACCACCGACTCATTGCTTTTTTTGAATAGGAAATACTTTTAGGAATAGAAATAGTAATTTATTACAAAAACTACAAAATTCAGAGGATAATTATGAAAAAGAGGAATCAATTGAATTGAATGACTGCCTTTTTTTTGTCCTAGGAGGGCGAAGTTAGGGCGCAGTCGGCCCTCTCTTACACTTAACCCTCAGATGGATGGTACTTCAGTTTGAGATTCCCAAGTTATGGAATGCATGTAGAGTACTATATTCCAATATTTAGAGTATGAAAGTGTTAGAAAGGTAGCCTTAGTTGGTTTCTATGTTGATATTGATTCTTACAAGTACATCATCAAAAATGATAGGGAGAGAAAAATAAGGTAACCTTGTGCTATTCCTCTCCCAATTTTTTGGTAGAGAGTTAGTGGGGAGGATATTTTAATATTCTTTCCGAAGAATGGACATTGATATGTCCAAAGCTCCGCCAATTTATGTAGATCCATAACAATATAATTATCTATAGTTATTATATTACAAATTACTTTTTCATATCATATACAGTTCAATAATTATCTCTTATTGAATGAAAAGACTGAGAAATTGTGACAAAAATTTTTGACAATTTCTTAGTGTTTTTTATTCAATATGAATATTTACCACAATATCAACTTCTCATCTACACAAACAAATTATTTTCTTAGTCTATATTATGTAAATTAATCTACAATTTTGCTGTAATGTAAGCTATTGGATATAAGTGTATAAGCCAGTATTATTGTAATCTACATAAATAAAGTACTCAATCAATCATCAATTTTAGACAAGGTTACACATAGTCCGAAATAAGTTAATTCTTGTACTTGTTCACTTCACAGAATTTCAGTTCTTAATCATTTTTACAGAGTAGATTGTTGAATGTAGATGCTTCAAACCAAACATACAAGAAAAATTTGTGATTATCACTTAAATAGGAAATATTCACATATTGGAGAATAATTTTGAAGGACCAAAAAAAACTCAATTCTAAAAGTACATCTTTTTTGATTTATCCATTCATAAGAAAAGTTTGCTTATACCACGCATCAAGTAATACTTATATTAGGAACTCTTATGTCATCAATATTTTTTACTACCGGTACATTGAATAAAGATCAATATCACCTAGCTGGATAAAATGAGCAGACCAATGTAATATCAGAAGATTTCATTCATTGAAATAATTCAGGAGAGAGAAAGGGTTGAACCAGTCGTCTCTCTTCATTGATTTGGTAGAGAGTTAGTGGGAAGGATATTTTGAATATTTTTTCCGAAAAATGGACATTGATATGTCCGAAGCTCCGCACATTTATGTAGATGCATAACAATATTATCTATAGTTATTCCAAATTGCTTTTTTCATATCATATACAGTTCAATAATTATTTTCTTAGACTATCTTATGTAAATTCATCTATTATTTGCTGTATCATAAGCTATAAGTGTATAAGCCAGTATATATTGTAATCTACATAAATAAGTACTCAATCAATCAATTAATCTCCAACTAAAAAATCTTAAAATGTTAGTTTGCTAGATGAATATGATATTAATCTACCATTTTGGAGAAGTTCTGAACCAACCAATAATAAATAAGATACCAACGAGAGATAATAAAGGATATGCATCCAACATACGCAATAGAGTTACACGGTTGCAGAGTTATTTTCTATCGGCCACCCATCCAAATGCAGTCTTGAATGCTCGTGACTTAACCGTGATTACTCTGTGACTAGATTGGATGAGGCTATTGCCCTTTGAAATAACCAAAAGATTTATACGGTTGCAGAGTTATTTTCTATCGGTCACCCATCCAACTGCAGTCTTGAATGCTCGTGACTTAACCGTGTAACTAGATTAGATGAGGCTATTGCTCTTTGAAATAATAGAATGTCAATGGCTATGGTCAGAGCTATGTCCAAGAAGGATTGGTCACAGATTACAGGTAAACCGTGATTTTAATTTCAAATAAAAAATCTCGTAATCCACTGTGATTAAATAGAGCCGTCTTTCGGCTTGTTTTCAATTGCAGATTACTCATTGCTTTACACATACATTACTGTACTTTCAAATTATTCTGAGAATAATGAGAAAAGAATTATTCATGATTATGGAATATCGCAGTTACACACTATAAATGTATTGCTTATCAAATACTTGGAAAATATTATAACAGTCTTTTGCTTGACAGAGACGGTTTACCAGAATTAACTATGTTGTATTGCAAGAACATACTTTGCCAATCAAACTCTCTCATCCTATTATATTAAGCGAACAATTTCTGTATTTTTATATTTATATTAGATAGTTATTTATGTCCAACGGATCTCGAGAACGGCTCTAACGATTTTCCACGAAATTTGGAACATAGTAGGTTTATGATATCAAAATTCGCTGGCACTGGGTTTCATCCCTGGGAAAACTCGCTGAAGGACATGAAAATCCGTGAAAATAACTTTCTGCAACCGTATAACTCTATTGGGTTTGTTGGATGCATTCAATCAATTTTATCAGAAAAACTTTTTTCGCCCCACTTGGATGTAATGAGCTGGTTTACGTGCGTCATATGGAGGCCGAAAGTGATTGTTTTCTGCCAGGCCGGTAAAATTTTTACGGCCCTAGGGCTGTAAAATAACCTTGAAGTCAGCTGATTCTGATTTGATGTGAACGTGTTTACAAAATAGTTTATGAAACGGAATAAGTTTATGCTTCTAGAATTGAATAAAGTATTTGCAATAAGATACTATCATTTTATTTGGATGAATGAAATACAAATGAGATATTATAAACTATTCAAATTCAATTTTCAGAGTATAATAGAATCTAACCTCAAACCTCCTAGTACTGCGTTTATCACAGAACATAGTGGATAAACGAAATCATTTTATGCTTTTAGAATTCAATAAAGTATTCTGCAATAATATACTATCATTCTATTTGGATGAATAAAATACAGATAAGATATATATATTATAACTATTCAAATAATTCGATTTTCAGAGTAGGATAGAACTTCTAACCTAAACTTCCATTGACATTCAGATTGGCCAAATTTCAAGTGTGCTAAAACAGCT
This sequence comes from Nilaparvata lugens, assembly GCF_014356525.2. NCBI lineage: Eukaryota > Metazoa > Arthropoda > Insecta > Hemiptera > Delphacidae > Nilaparvata > Nilaparvata lugens. The sequence continues at coordinate 18,482 of NW_024091687.1, forward strand.
GATCAAAAACTTTTCATTATTTGTGTTTATCATTCAATAATTAAAACATTTATAATAATATCATCTTATTGTCATTTGGAAGAATAAAAAGTTTAAACTCAACCTCTTACATAATTGAACATATCTTTTAGGTTATTTAGACAAATCAGAATAAAAAATAAAAATACTTGGACAATTTCCTGATATTCAGATTACCTCAGATTTGCTAGAGCTATGACCTTCCACTTTTGCTTTCGGAAGTGCTTATAATAGACAATAATTATTTTCATATATATATTGTTTATTTTTCTGTGTGGCGAAAAATAACGTTCTCACCATGGGCAAAAATGTTTTTCCGGCTCTCAATCTTTTCTAGTCCTCGGCCTACGGCCTCGGACTTGAAAACCGATTTCGAGCCAGAAAAGTCTCATTTTCGGCCCTAGGTGCGAAATATACTATTATATGTTGCGCATTCCGGCGAAACGCGTAAGAGATTTTCATTAAATTTTACAGGTATGTTCCTTTTTTATTGTGCATCGACGTATATACAAGGTTTTTGGAAATTTGCATCAAGGAT